>NW_025802789.1:0-3165 GCF_021613505.1 Equus quagga
CTTTATTTCTTCAGAGGTCTTAAAGGAATGTAATATCAATAAAACCATTTGTTCTTTACTCTGAGGCTGTGTTTTACTGGCAGTGACCTGAATTTGGTCTTCTTTATGAGGCTATATAATAAAAGCTACATCTATCGATTCTATGAGAAGTGGTTTGATTTTCCAAGAGTACAATTTCTAGACTCTGTTTATTCGCAGTAAATTCTACTTTTGCAAATGAGCCAGTTCTTTTCTGAGCTCATCTCTTTCTTATATGTATCTGAGCTCAAATTCTGCCTGGAAAACTATTTTGCTCAAGTCTACGAGTTTATTAGGTATATTTCCTATCTTCTTAATTATCACAGATGACAGTCTCATCACCTTTTTCTGTCTACATAACATGGGGCACCATTTTCTGTCCCCTATAATAGCTTTATGGCCATTTTCCAACCCCCTCTAACAGCTCTCTCACCACCCATAACAGTGTTCCCAAACTACTAGCATATGCTATCCTTTTGTTAAGCAGAAGCCTGCTTCTACTTACCAATTTCTATATCCATTAGTTATTAGCATCATAATACTACATCCAAAAACTTATATAGAACTCTGTAACTTACAGCAATTATTTAGTCTCATGAATGTATCTCTATGTTGGTTGGCTGGTCAGCGGATCTAGGCTGGGTTCTGCTGAGTGCAGGTTTTGTTCCTTGCTGGTGGTTGCTCTCACATCTGCTGTACGTGTTCACCTTTTGAAGCCCAGGCTGAAGGGGCAGTAAAGTCCTAGGAAAAAAATTTTCTCATGATAATGGGAAAAGTGCAGAAAGTCAATCCCCAATGAGTAAGCACATTTCAAGACTTTGCTTATGTCGTGTCCACTAACATACCATTGGTGTAATCAAGTCACACGCTGAGTATAAACAAGGTCAAAGGATAGGGAAGTACATTCCACGTCTAGCAAGAGTAACTGCAAAGTTATAAAACAAAGGCCAATAGTACAGTGAGGGGTGAAGGATTTGGGTCAATAATTCAATCTCTTGCAGAGTGAGAGAGAAGGAGAAAATGGGCATGCCCTAACTGGCTAAAGTTTTGGGGATTTCTGAGCTCTGGCAATTGTTTTGCAGAGAACTTTCAGAGGGAAAGTGAGGCATAAAAGTGGAATGAGCAAAGCTTCTCTGTGATTCCTTTCAGCAGGGAACTCTTGAGCTGAACAGCAACCAGGCAGCTTGGCCTGATGCCCATTAACAGTTAATTGAAGTTAGATGGGCTGATAATTGTGCTTCATTCCGTCCTCATGTTGCTTCCTCTGATCTCACATGGGATCATGCTTTTCTTTTCCCACTGAGCTCTCCTATGGCTTCTTTGATCCCATCCTGAGTGGCAAAGGCCAGTTTCCATCTCTCTATCAGAGGGCCCCCGGAAACACAGCACTGGCCCTTGGCACAGTCTTGTTGCTGCTGCATTTTGATTGGATCTGGGTTGTGCTGGTTGTTTCAGAAGACAAGAAGGGGGTTCACTTTCTCTGGGGCTTGAGAGGAGAGTTTGATAAGAATGGCATCTGTATGGCCTTTCTGGAAAAGTTTCCTATCACCAAGGGGATGTATTTCTCATTGGCCTGGCCATTTCACTTCAGGGAAGAGATTCATCAGCAAACGTGTTTGGCATCTATGGTGACTCTGACATACTCTTAGAACTGAGCTTTTCAGAGTGGAACCTTTTGGTGACAGGGAATGACTGGATCTCTATTTTGCAACGGGATTTTATCTTTAGTGAAAGTTATCCCCTGCTTGGCACAGTCTATGGGACTCTCACCTTTTCACAACTGGATAGTGAGATCCCTGGTTTCACACAGTTTCTCTAGATAGATACCCTTCTAAGTACCCAGAAGACTTGTACCTCACTAAATGATAGAACTTGTATTTCAATTGCTCAGTTTCTGAAACTGACAGTGAAAAATCAGACGACTGTTCACCTAATGCCTCTTTGGAGTCTCTCCCTTTGCACAAGTTTGATGTGACCATGGCTGGCAGGAGTTACTGTGTATACAATGCTGTGTATGCTGTGGGACAAACTCTTCATATGTTTCTTCTTCAGCAGTCAAGCATGCAACCAATATGAAACAGAGAGGGGCCGGCCATTGCCTCAGTGGTTAAGTGCACACATTCCACTTCGGTGGCCGGGGGCTCGCCAGTTCGGATTCCGGGTGCAGACATGGCACCGCTTGGCATGCCACGCTGTGGTAGACGTCCTACATATAAAGTAGAGGAAGATGGGCACGGATGTTAGCTCAGGGCCAGTCTTCCTCAGCAAAAAGAGGAGGATTGGCAGCAGTCAGCTTAGAGCTAATCTTCCTCAAAAAAAAAAAAAAAAGATAAGGAACAGAGAGAGGCTGGTTTTTAACCCTTTGCAGGTAATGTTGCAAATCAAGCTGCTCCTCATCTGATGATCTAGAAATTTTAGATCCAGTCCAAACACATAGTTAAATGTCACTTTTTCAGAAGTTCTATAGGAAATCAGCGTTTTGGATTCTTTCTTCAGAGTTACAATAGCTTCTTTACTAGTTTCACTGCCTAAGATGGAGATCTAGTCTTATATGCTTTCAAATTCAATTTGTTCATGTAGAAAAAATCATAGAGCGATAGATGCCCACAGCAGGGATGAAATTCTGAAATTTATGGGCCAAAGGGAACTCTCTGAGTCACAAAGAGCCTCAGAGTATTGCCAATCTTGTGGGTTGTTTTGTTTTTTTATCACAGGTCTGCAGTTCTTCCGTGATGGCCATAAATGTGAGTAGAAAGAACACTAGTTCTCAAAGTGCCTATGTCAGGTCTGGCACTATAGTAGCTAGCTTAAATGTTTTATCTTATGCATATTTATAGAGAGGGAGAGATGTTTGATATATGACATATATTTGTATGTGTGTATGGTTAATATTATATAATTATTTAGGCAATATTTTTATCCCCAGTTAGCAGAAGAGTAAAGAGAAGTTTTGAGAGACTACTATTGACAAATGAATGAATCTGAATTTGATTCTCTGGCGAATATTTTCTGAATTTCAAGCATAGATTTTTTTTGTTCTCGTGTTCTCAAGCATCCATTCAAGTAAGTGACTGACAAGAAAGTGCCTATGTTGGGTCTAGAACCATAGTGGCTAATTTACAAAATTTATCTCATAACAATTCCGTG
>NW_025802790.1:0-1695 GCF_021613505.1 Equus quagga
TTCAGCCCGTGACATACTTCCTGGTATGGAACCTGCATCGTGTCAGCAAGCTGGGGTGTGGGTGCTCAGGGCCCGGTGTTTTCAACCTGCTCCTACCTGTGGTAGAGTTCCACCTTCCAAGTAGGGGCTACTTGGGGTAACAGAGCCCCAGTCCTCTTGGCTACATTTGCCTGGAATAGAACTTCTGCAACACGAAGCTGAGAACGTTAGAGACTGCAGCAGCCTGCTCTCCCAGGGAGAAACTCTCACCCTAGACTGCGAGCTAAGAGGAGAGAGAGGGTCTCATTTTCTTGTAAAGCTAGATCACTCCGACTTGTAGGAGGGGTGGAGGTAGAGTGGGACATGGCTCAAATGGCACAGACTTGCTATTCTTACCCAGATTTACTAGATTTTCCTGAGTAAATGTTTTTTAATTTGCTGTATGCCATTAGGACAATTTCCATAAAATTTAAATTTAAAAATAATAATAATTTTTACCATTTTTTTTTTTGAGGAAGATTAGCCCTGAGCTAACATCTGCTGCCAGTCCTCCTCTTTTTTTGCTGAGGAAGACTGGCCCTGAGCTAACATCTGTGCCCATCGTGCTCTACTTTATATGTGGGATGCCTACCACAGCATGGCTTGCCAAGTGGTGCCATGTCCACACCCAGGATCCGAACCGGCGAACCCCAGGCCGCCAAAGTGCAATGTGCGAACTTAACCACTGTGCCACAGGCTGGCTCCAATTTTGATCATTTAAATGATCGTTTCATGGGGAAATGTTCTGCCGAGCTCCTTATACCACCATTCTGGAAGTCCTGTCTCTATTACTTCTTGAGTCAACTTGGCTAGTTTGTGTCTTTCAAGGAATTTGTCTATTCAATCTAAGTCATTAGTTTGTTGGCGTAAAATTGTCTACTCTATTCCCATATCACTTTTAATGTTTGAAGGTTCTGTAGTGATGTCTTCTCTCTCTTTCCTGATATTATTTATTTGTGTCTTTTCTCTTTTTTATCCTTATTGGACTTGCTTGAGATTTGTCAATTTTATTGATCTCAGACAAATCGTTTTTGGTTTAATTGGTTTTCTCTCCTTTTTGTCATTTTTGGTTGTTTTTTATTTTTATTGATTTCTTCCTTTTATTTACTTCTTTCCTACTTATTTGGGTTTATTTTGCTCTTCTTTTTCTGGCTTCTTAAGCTTTAACCATAGTTTTGAGAATTTTCTTCTCTTCTAATATGAGTTTTTAATGCTGTAAATTTTCCTCTAAGAACTGCCTGGCTATACCCCACAAATTTTGATATGTCATGCTTTCATTTCCATTCTATTCAAAATCTTTTAAAATTTCTTCTGGGATTTCTTCTTTGATGCATGAGTTATTTAGAAATACGTTTAGATTCCATATATATGCGGATTTTTCAGTTATCTTTTTTTTTTTTTAAGATTTTATTTTTTTCCTTTTTCTCCCCAAAGCCCCCTGGTACATAGTTGTATATTCTTCGTTGTGGGTCCTTCTAGTTGTGGCGTGTGGGACGCTGCCTCAGCGTGGTTTGATGAGCAGTGCCATGTCCACGCCCAAGATTCAAACCAACGAAACACTGGGCCGCCTGCAGCGGAGCGCGCGATCTTAACCACTCGGCCACGGGGCCAGCCCCTCAGTTATCTTTCCAATACTGTTTTCTCTGAGTTTGAAAATTTTTGTAATTGAGGTCACAT
>NW_025802791.1:0-2244 GCF_021613505.1 Equus quagga
TGAGAGAAAAACAACCAGCTGTGCCCTTCATCAAAGAATGCCCTCTTAAGCAATCTTTCCAAAGTACATGCCTGCCTGTACTCTTTCATGTCTAAAACTGTTTGCACTACATCATCCTCCGAGGACAAACAAGTTCCATCTCCCTGTGGCTCCGCAGACCAGAGCAGGGCCCGTGGCCCTAAAAGGAAGGTGTAGAGAGCTTCTCTGGCCAATGTCAGGATCCCAGTTCTTTACCTGCGTGATTTCTTCATCAGCAGCCGCGTGGATCCCCCAGACATTACAAAGACGAACTTCCTCTCCGAGAAGTCCTTGCTGCTCAAAGAGTCTCACTCTTAGACAAACCAGAACCAGACATTTACCAAACAGTTTAGGCCTGAAGGTCCCATTTTGGATGCTCAGGAGGGGCGCCAGGCAAGCAGGAAAGGTCAGAATCCCCAGTTAGTCTCTCTTTGGAAATGACTGGAGGATAAAATCCCCCAGGTCTCAAGCCACACGCAAGAAAAAAACAGCAAGTGTGAACTTTTCCTACGTATTTATGAGAATAATTACCAGGCTGAATGCCCATCTCTACGTTCCCATCCGGTGTCAAAGATATGGCTAGCACGTAGATTAAAAACAAAGCATCCAGGGGCCAGCCTCGGCCGAGGGGTTAAGTTCACACGCTCTGCTTCAGCAGCCCAGGGTTTGGCCGGTTTGGATCCTGGGTGTGGACATGGCACCACTCAGGCCATGCTGAGGTGGCGTCCCATACAGCACAACCAGAAGGACCTGGACAACTAGAATACACAATTATGTACTGGGGGGCTTTGGGGAGAAGAAGAAATCAAAAAAAGAAGATTGGCAATAAATGTTAGCTCAGGTGCCAATCTTTAAAAATAAATAAATAAATAAATAAAGCATTCAATATGGCATTATAATTATCGTTCTAAAACTGACTTTAAAAATAATCAGGATAAATAAATGTTAACTCCAAAAAAGCCACATGTTTATTCTGCTTTCTATCTTTAAAACTTTAAGAAACTAAATTTTCTCAAAGTAATCACACACAGAAATATATAATATGCTCTATTTAAAACATAAAAGAGTTCCTGTCGCCACGTGAAAATTTCAAAATAGTCTTCAATTTCTTATTCTAGTATCTTACAGAAGGTACAGTGAAATGATACCATTCACAAGTTTACACAAACTCAAGATACTCTCTTATATCAGTTAAAACACTATAAAACTGTATTTTACATGCACATACTTTATTCTGTACTATACGTTAGTTCAGATACTACACATCTATAACTACATATTGCTCTACAGAATAAGAGGCACAAAATCCCATACGTGATTCTTTATGGGCGATTTGGGGGGTCTTTCAAGGGAAATTGTGGCCATATGTGATTCTGTCTTTATACACCAACCTAGGACCCGACCCCACAGTATGAGACTCTCCTGGAAGCAGCTGCAGTTTCCTTACAGGACAGGTAGTTGAAATTAGGGCAAGGATTTTATGCACAGGAAATCCACAAGGACAACCTTCACCAAAACCGGCAGAAGAGCCCAGCAAGAAGGCTCCAGACCTCCCACTGCTCTGGAGCCAGAGGGACAGATTCCTGTGTGTGTCTCACTAGCGCCTCCCCAGCCTGCAGAATCGTATCCTGTCGAGTCAGATGTTTTGCCTGTTGTTCAGACAAATGCTTCCCGGACATTTCCATGAGATGGCTCTAGTGATGATAGTTTTTTCCCAAAGAAGACAAGACAGACTTGGTTCTTCCTTTCACGTGATCAATGCACGCTCATCTCCATTATGTTCTAGTCCATCCTCGTGATCATTAATTCTCTATATTACTATATCTTGAATATCCTTTCTTCTTTGGCTCTTACTTTAGCACTGGTTTCCATTTTTCATTATATCAGCAAGGAAACTTTAGCCCTATTATCCATAAACTGAAGCCACCTCATAGTCCCCTCATGTCAAGCTTTTTAACTAATCTCAAATACAGGAACATGATAACACTCATTATCAATGAGAATTCAGAACATTGTTCTGTTCTAGTTAATGAAGTGAGGCAGAAAACAAAAAGTCTAACTATTTAGAAAGGAGGAGACAAAATTACATTATTTGTACACAACATGATAGCATATCTTTAAAAAAAAAAAAAAGTAGAGAAAGACTGAATCGCCAGAAAAGCTACTAAAACTAAATGGGAATTCAGTCAGTAAGCACTGCTATAGTCTGCCAATAATGAGTGAGGA
>NW_025802792.1:0-1704 GCF_021613505.1 Equus quagga
GTAGATTATCCTTCAGCTGCTGAAAGTAAATCTGAAGATCGGGAGCAGCCTGCAGTCTGCACCCGGGCTGCCCCACGGCTAGTAGTGAGCCGCGAGGAGAAACTGCACATCCCGGGCACAGGGAACTGGACCCCGCGGAGGATGGTGCCTCGCCACTTCAGAGCCGTCCCTGTGTCCTCTTACCTCGGGACTTTGAACTTTCCGAATGTCACGTTGCTACCAGGGTCCTTTGCTCCTCCTTGTCCTTTAGTTGACTGCCTTCATGGCGTATCACTTTTTACCAAAAACTAGTCCTTCTGGAATTAAAATGAAGCTAAAAATAAGTCTGGCCATTTGTGCTTCTTGATCCCTGGACATAAAGATTTAGTAGTGAAAGAGGAAGATGTTGTGACTAAAGTGATAAATTATGATGATCTGTGGATTTTCATTATATTAGTTCTTAAGTTATATAGATAATGAAATGCTAGTAGACTGGGAAAATGTGTTTAAAAGAATCATTACTGAATTGTATGTTAAAGTGTGAGATGTAAGGAAGTGTACTAGCAGCTTCTGAAATGATTGTCCTGTGGACATTAGCTGGATCACAAACCAGGGTTTATTAACACATTATCTTTCTGCCTTCACATCTATGCTCTGTGCTCTGCTACTCCCGGGAAAGGTGATCTAGCTCTGGTCACCCATGTATGTGGTCATGATTGTGTTTTCATTTGGTGAGGCAGCGGGGAGGAGGGAATAGAATGAAAACTTGTTAGACTCAGCTCCTTTCCTAATAAAGGTAGGAACCACATCTTAAGTCCTCCCAGTACACTGCAGAGCAAGGTCCAGCATCAGTAGGTAGTTCGAAGATGACAAACTGAGGTCCTTGCAAAATGAGACTGCTTTACAAGAGGCTGGAAGTGTGTGGGGAGGACTTAAGATGTGGTTCCTACCTTTATTAGGAAAGGAGCTGAGTCTAACAAGTTTTCATTCTATTCCCTCCTCCCCGCTGCCTCACCAAATGAAAACACAATCATGACCACATACATGGGTGACCAGAGCTAGATCACCTTTCCCGGGAGTAGCAGAGCACAGAGCATAGATGTGAAGGCAGAAAGATAATGTGTTAATAAACCCTGGTTTGTGATCCAGCTAATGTCCACAGGACAATCATTTCAGAAGCTGCTAGTACACTTCCTTACATCTCACACTTTAACATACAATTCAGTAATGATTCTTTTAAACACATTTTCCCAGTCTACTAGCATTTCATTATCTATATAACTTAAGAACTAATATAATGAAAATCCACAGATCATCATAATTTATCACTTTAGTCACAACATCTTCCTCTTTCACTACTAAATCTTTATGTCCAGGGATCAAGAAGCACAAATGGCCAGACTTATTTTTAGCTTCATTTTAATTCCAGAAGGACTAGTTTTTGGTAAAAAGTGATACGCCATGAAGGCAGTCAACTAAAGGACAAGGAGGAGCAAAGGACCCTGGTAGCAACGTGACATTCGGAAAGTTCAAAGTCCCGAGGTAAGAGGACACAGGGACGGCTCTGAAGTGGCGAGGCACCATCCTCCGCGGGGTCCAGTTCCCTGTGCCCGGGATGTGCAGTTTCTCCTCGCGGCTCACTACTAGCCGTGGGGCAGCCCGGGTGCAGACTGCAGGCTGCTCCCGATCTTCAGATTTACTTTCAGCAGCTGAAGGATAATCTAC
>NW_025802793.1:0-2671 GCF_021613505.1 Equus quagga
GGAGGAAGATGGTCACAGATGTTAGGTCAGGGCCAATCTTCCTCAGCAAAAAGAAGAGGATTGGAGGTGGATGTTAGCTCAGAGCTAATCTTCCTAAAAAAAAAAAAAAAAATGAAGGAGAAATAAAGACATTCCCAGATGAAAAAAAACAACCAAACAGAAAAGTCTATCACCAGAAGACCTGCCGTAAGAGAAATGCTTCAGGCTGAAAGGAAAGAACACTGGACAGTAACTCAAAGCCACATGAAGAAATAAAGAATGCTGGTAAGAGCAGCTGTATAAGTATGTGTAAATGCCTGTATTACTGTATTTTTGTTTTCCAACGTCTCTTTTTTTTCCCTAAGTGACTTAAAAGACAAATGTATAAAACAATAATTATAAAATCTATTCTAACGGATACACAACGTAAAGATGTAATTTGTGGCAATAACAATGTAAAGAGGGAGGGACCGAGATGTGTAGGAGCAGAGTTTTCGTATACTGCTGGAACTAATTTGGTACTAATTCAAACTGGTTTGTTGTTATGGGCTGAACTGTGTGCCCCGCAAATTCATATATCAAAGTCCTAACCCCCAGAACCTCAGAATGTGACTGCATTTGCAGACAGAGTCTTTAAAGAGCTAGTCAATTTCAAGCAAGCTTATTAGGATGGGTCTAATCCAACACGACTGGTAGCCTTACAAGAAGGGGAGATTGGGACACAGACACACACAGATGGAAGACCGTGTGAAGACAGAGAAGACGGCCATCTAAAAGCCAAGGAGAGAGGCCTTAGAAGAAAACAACCCAGCTGACACCTTGATCTGAGACTTCAGCCTCCGGAACTGTGAGAAAATAAACTTCTGTGATTAAGCCAGCCAGTCTGTGGTCCTTGGTTAGGCAGCCCTAGCAAACTAATACGATTGATATAAATTTAAGATGTTAATTGGAATCCCCAAGGTAACCATTAAGAAAGTAATTAAAGCATAAACTGAAAAGGAAATGAGAGGGAAATAAAAACAGTACACTAGAAAAATAAATTAAAAACAAAAGAAGGCAGCAACAGAGGAATTGAGAAACAAAAGAGATGTAAGGCATAGAAAACAAATAGCAAAATGGCAAAAGTAGGTCTTTCATTATTAGCAATTACTTTATGTAAAGGATTAAACTCTCCAATTAATAGATAGAGATTGTCAAAATGGATTTTTAAAAAAACCAACCAGATCTCACTATACGTTGTGTACAGGAGAATCACTTTAGATCCAAGATACATAGAGACTGCAAGTGGAATGATGGCAACAGATATTGTATACAAATAACAACCAAAAGACACCTGGGTGGCTGTACTAATATAAGACAAAAGAGACTCTAAGTCAAAAATTGTTACAATACACAAAGGAGGACATTATATATCGATAAATGGTCAATCCATCAAGAAGATATAACAATTATAAATATATACACACCTAACAACAGAGTCTTAAATATTTGAAGCAAACATTGCTCAGAATTGAAGGGAGAAAGACAGTTCTAAAACAACATTTGGATATTTCAATACCTCACAATCAGTAACATGCAGAAAAACTACACAAAAGGTCAATAAGGAAACAGATGACTTTATTTTTTATATTGTATTGTTTTTGTAATAACTCATAAACCTAGTAGAGTCAAAGGCACATATAGAACTCTCCACACAACAACTGCCAAACAAAAAGTTTTCTCAAGAGCACATGGAACATTCCTCAAGATAGACCATATGTTGAATCACAAAACAGGCTCAATAAATTTAAAAAGATTGAAATTATACAAATGATCTTCTCTGACCACAACAGAATGAAAGCACTAGTTAATAACAGAAGAAAAACTGGAAAATCAAAAAATAAGTGGAAATTAAACACCACATTCTTAAACAGTCAATGAATCATAGAAGAAATTACAAGTGAAATCAGGAAATACTTTGAGATGAATGAAAACAAAAACCCAACATACCAAAACATGGATTCAGTGACAGTGGTGTTCTGAGGAAAATTTGTAGCTATAAAAATGCCAGTATTAAGAAAGAACAAACATCTCAAACCAATAACCTAACTTTACGTCTTAAGGAAGCAGAAAAAGCTAATTCCAAGCTACCAGAAGGAAGAAAATGATAATGATTAGGGCAGAGACAAATGAAACAGAGAATAGAAAACAATAGAATCCACAAAACCAAAAGTTGGTTCTTTGAAAAGATGAGCCAATTTGACAAACCTTTGCTAGTCTGACAAACAAAAAAGGAGAGAGAAGATTCAAATTACTAAAATTGGAACTGAGGGGCTGGTCCGGTGGTACAGTGGTTAAGTTCGTGCACCCCGCTTCAGGGGCCTGGGGTTCTCGGGTTCAGATCCTGGGTGTAGACCTACACCCCTCAGCAAGCCATGCTCTGGCAGCATCCCACATACAAAACAGAGGAAGATTGGCACAGATGTTAGCTCAGGGATAATCTTCCTCACCAAAAAATAAATAAAATCAGAGCTGAAAGTTGAGACATTACTACACACCATGCAAAAATGAAAAGCATTATAAGGAAATAATATGAACAATTGTATAGCAACAAATTAGATAACCTAGATGAAATGAACACATTCCTAGAAAGAAATAAACTACTGAAACTGACTCAAGAAGAAATGCAAAATCTGAACAGACCTACAGCAAG
>NW_025802794.1:0-1077 GCF_021613505.1 Equus quagga
GGCATCACTTTTAGGCCAAAGGAGAAAGGAGGGTGTGTAAGGCCCCAGGTGCTCTTTGTGTCCTTCAGTGGCAATGGAAGAAGGCGTGAGTTTCAGATGGTGTAGCAACAAGGTCATAGGGTCTCCATCAGCCTTGCCCAACGAGACTTGGGAAGCAGGGTTCCCTTCACCCCGGCGACCAATGTTTGATGTAAATCTGAGGAGAAATACATCTTGAGTCATGGATTTCTTAATCATTGCATTTAATTTCTTACCAGAGCATTACCTAAGGTTGTCCTGAAGATTACGATGACCTACCCTCTCAGATTGTCTAAAGGGTGATTCTCCCAAAGCAGAATTTCCCGAATCTCATATTGCTATGGTCAGAAGTCGTGTCTGCTGACGGCTGCTTGTCACATATCAGGCCCCTGCCAAGAGACTCTAAGTCTGATGGGGAGTATTGCATGTGGAAAGTGTATGGAAGTGTTCTGGAGAGATATCCCTATGGGAAGGTAGCAAAGCAGAGATGGTCGCAGGAGAAGCTGAAGCCCAAGCCTGCTGCCACTGGGTCTCAGCCAACCCTCAGGGATCTCTGGAGCTGGGACGGCCCTTTGGTGTTGTCCCAAATTGAGACAAGGGGACCAGGCTTCTTACTCTCTTATCTGCCAGACATGGGCCCCTGGCTGTCCCTGGAGAGGGCTGCATCCTCTGGTTAGGCGCTTCCCTATGCTGTGGGAATGTCCTGTGAGGGAAAGAGCTGTGAGCTGTCCTCAGCCAATATTCCCAGGAGCTGTGGGGTGGATGCCTTGGCCTTGAGCATGAGTCTGGGCTGAGTCTCAATGTTTCAACGGCACTTCTCCTTCACCGTGGTCTTCCTTCCCAACCCAGTTAACAAACTCCCCATGGGAGGATGTCCCTGGGAGGACTTATGTAGAGCTCTGCCTTTCCCTGTGATTGGCTGAGAGAAAGGCATGGGGGAAGACCAGAATCTCTCTCTCCAGCATTCAGACCCTCTTACCTGGGGGCTTCTGGAGAGCTCCAGAAGGGTTCTGACCTCGGCTGACAGTGCTGAAGTTGTTCCTGTAACAGTGGCCACGG
>NW_025802795.1:0-2761 GCF_021613505.1 Equus quagga
CCAACAGCCAGCCCTGGGACTTGACTGATGGAGTTTGGTGTTCCTGGACAGAAGCGGGGGAGGGAATTGTGTGTGTTGGGGTGTCCCGACGATCCTAGGCTGCTCTGTGTGGGAGCGTGGGGTGGGCAGCAGGCTGGGCTGAGGGGTTTCAGGGGAAGGTTCATGGGGGCACCTGAGAGCGGGAGCTCATCACCATGCCCATCCCGATGGCGGCACAGGGTGTCGTCCCCTCCCTGGTGACGTTCTTCCGTTCCCTGGAGCTGCTGGACGCTACGATGGAGGATTATGTGGAGGTGAGTGAGCCTGGAGGTGGGTCCGGGGGCTCAGGCTCCTGAGGGTGGGGAGGAGAGAGTCCTGTCCTGAGCCCTGAGCTCTCTGCATTTGGCAAAGGTCCTCTCAGCAGGGCCTCCAGCCTCGTGTGGGAGTTAGGGTGTCAGGCCCATCTCCCCAGTGGGTGATGCAGGCTCTGCATAAGCCACCGTCCAGGTTCCCTGGGCTGCTGAGGCTCAGAGCTGCCTGACTGTGCGGCCGCAGGAGGTGGTGTCTGAGCTGGACTCAGCCTCTCCCTCTGGCCCTGCCAGTGAGGGAAGAGAAGTCGGGCCCCTCCCAGTCAGGAAGCACATCAGAGGCTGAGCTGTCCCTTCCTGCCTGAGGCCTCAGTCTCCCCACGTGTCATCAGAGAGGGTTGGGTCACAAGGTCTGTTGCCTCAGTTGCTCTGCGCCCCCTGCTCTGGAGCCCAGAGACTGGCCCAGGTCCAAGTCCAGGCTCTGGATGGGCCTGCCCACTGGCAGTAGTGCAACATTGCAAGAGGTGTGGACGGGGGCTAGTGCTGGCCCAAGGGGGCTGTTTCTGATGGACTGCGGCTGTCTGCTTTCCAGGGCAATGTGCTCAACTGTCGGAAATGGAATGAGGTAAGCGGCTGCGGCCTCCCGGTGGGGAGGGTGGGGGTTGGAAATCAGAGACCCCCCCGCAGTGGGCAGGACCCCCTCTGGCCCAATCCCCATTTGGATTGGGACATTTATTTGCACAGTTCGATATACAGAGCTAGGGATCCTATGGCATTGGCGGGTGGGGGAAGGGCTGGCATCAAAGACTCCTTCCTGGAGGAGGAGCTATTTTGGGCCAAGTGTGAGAGCAGGCAAGCCCTGACTGGAATCGCAGGGAGGGAGGGTTCCCAAGTGGGCAAAGGCCCCAGACTGGCCCCTTGCCCCCTTCCTCACCCCCTCCACGAGCCCTGCAGGGTCCCCCACTCAGGCCCTGTGGGCATCCTGTGCTTGCTCTGTCCTAGCAATTCAAACTGATGGACGAGATCGAGCTGCTCCAGGAGGCTGCAAATCTGTACACCGTGCAGCCCGACGAGCACTTTGGGGCCTGGTTCCAGGCCGTGGAGCCCCTGAGCAAGGAGGAGAGGTGAGTCGGGTCAGGAGTTGGGGGAGGGCAGGGCAGCCTCTCTCTGCTGACCAGCTCCAGAGCCCATGGCCGTTGCTCCATGGTCAGCCCCTGATCTGATTGCATGGCGACCCCTGGGGCCCTTCGACCCCAGCTGCTGGCAGGCTCCAGGATGCACATGTGATGTGTGGCTCCTGAGAGCTCCCAGCTCCGCTCTGTCCTGTAGCTACAGCCTGTCCTGCCAGCTGGAGCCCCGATACCACTGGGTCAGAAAGATTCGACTCTTCTTCAAAGGCAAGAAGAACCGCTCAGGCCAGAGTGAGTGTCCAGACCGGCAGTGGCTGAAACCATGGGCTCAGGAAACATTCAGGCTGAGCGTGGGCCTGGGGAGGCAGACAGCTGGCCCTGGGTTCCAGCTCCACTGCTGAGCAGTCCCGTCCTGGGCGATTGCACTCACGTTTCTGGGACTGGTTTCCTCCTCTGTGAAGTGGGTGATGCTAAATATCAGCCCCTGTGTCAGGGACAGATGGGGTGCTCTTGGCTGACTGAGCACTGAGCACAGGGCTGGAGCACAGAGCGCAGTGGGGGCCGGGATGGGGTGTGCACTGTGGTTCCAGGGCAGGTCGCTCAGGAAATGCCTCTCTTTCTCCAGACACCAGACCCCCAACCAAGGGCCCAGTGGTGGTGGTCGATGACCCTCCTGAGACCAGCTGAGCTACAGCGGGGACACAGCATTGACACTCAGGGTGCACAGGGCCACCTCCCCTGATTCTGATGAGGAGAACTTTGTGATCCGTTTCTTGGGGTCCCCTGTTGGCCACGAGAGAAGGCACCAACCCCTCTTCCCCCTCCCCCCTTTTGCCCAGCACCTATTTCCCTATTTGGCGGGGCCATATTTTGTTGTCAATGGTAAATGCTCCGTTTGAGTATTATATTAAATTGTTGCTTCTTTCTAATCCTGGGAGTGGAGGTGTGAGTCTTTCGCTCGCAGCACTCATGGAAACCAGATCCAGAAACTCACATTCCTCCTCGAATTTAGAAATCTCCCAGAGTGAGCGGCTCAGTTTATGTGGAGAAGGGAGAAGTGCCAGTCCCCTCCCTGGCTACTGAAGGACTTGCCCAAGTGCCCCTCCCGCCGAGGACAGGATCATTGCAGTGTGGTTCACCCTGTCCAGGAGCAGAGATGGCCCCTCCGACCTCTTGGGACTAAGCGGTTGGAGGCGTTTTCTCAGCCAGAGCCACAACCACTAAGCTGGGTGTGTCTGCCAAACTAGCACGTGCCTGTCCCTAGCACACGTCCTGCCCAGGACAGTGGCTGCCTTTTGACACTCTGCCGGAAGAGGGAACATTTTCCCGGTTTCTCTTGCACAC
>NW_025802796.1:0-3573 GCF_021613505.1 Equus quagga
CCCCCCCCCGCCCCCGGCCCTCCCGCCCCCGCTTGCCTGACGCCTGCCCGCGTGAGCGCCCCCGGCGGGCGGAGCCGCGCGTGGCTGAGGAGGACGGAGTGGGGCTCGGGAGGAAAGGGCTTCGGGGCCCAGGCCGGAGAAGCCGCCTGCGCCTTCTTGGGCGCGGTGTGTGTGCGCGCGTGCTGCTTGAGTGCGTTCGCTCAACGCCCTCCCAGCTCGCTTCCCTGCCTTTCCCATCCTGAGGGGGGAAGACGGCGCCCCCACACGCCGGCCCCCGCGGCTGCTAGGGCTGGCGGGTGAAACGTGGGCCGGGGTTCTGAGCAGGCCTTCCTTCTTGGGTAGAAAGACCTTTGGCTTTTGCTCCTTCCCTTGGTGTTTTTTGACGCGGATGCGGATATGGTGCCTTGGGACATAGCAGCCATGTTGTGACTTGGCGCGAGGTCAGAGGCACACGTTGAGAACAGCAGGATGGGGGAGAGAGCCTGGCTCCTTGAAGACCACCTCATTTGATCATCGTTTGACTCCTCGCCACCCCGACCTCAGCACTAGCCGTTCCGCGCGCCCTGCAGTCGGCACTGGTCAGACCTGATGCACGCCACCTTTCCCCCGGTCACAGTGTCTCAGTCCTGCCTGTCAGAAGTGACTGACTGTGGCTGTTAAAGCGTTAACTCCCGCCGGCTTAAGCTTGAGAAGAGGATCGGCAGCGTTATGGGGAGGCCTGCGTTTCGTCTGTCTCTCTGACCTGGACCAGGCCACATCAGTTTCCTCATCTGTAAAATGGGGGTATTGGACATGATTTGATTTTCCGGTTCTTTTGTTCAGTGACTTTCTGAGGCCGATGGTGAAATCTTTCCAAGGGACAAGGAAAAACCACAGATGAGAGCCAGCCCTGATGGCTTAGTGGTTAAAGTTTGGTGCACTCCACTTCAGCCTCCTGGTTGAATGTTAGCTTAGGGCGAATCTTCCCCTGCAAAAATAAGAATATAAATAAACAAACTAGAAATGATTGATGGTGCAAACCCAACGGAAGTTTACAGGACAGAAAGCAGGAAGGACATGCCCAGTGGCATAGCAGTGCGTGCGGGCACAGCAGGGAGGATGGGGAGGGGAGGACTCCACCCCTTCTGGATCAGCATTGGGTTCTCAAAAAACCGAAAGGTGGGTCAAGTCCAATGTCTGTCTCTTACTGAGTATCAGTTGAGTGGGCTGTGCCAAATGGTTTTGATGTACAAAGCTAGGTATCTAGAGTGGGCGCTCTTGGAGAATTCTCATGGTGGGAATATTTGTGCTGAGGTGCCATCTTCAGGTTCTTAAAGGAGTACATTGAACCATTCATTCTAGATGTTACTGCATAGGACCATGTCTACAGTGCATGCCATTAAATACACGTGTCTGTAGATTAAACCGCAGGTTCCGTTATGGGTCGACTTGATGGGAAGGTCATCGTCCTGACAGCTGCTGCTCAGGGGATCGGCCGGGCCACTGCCATAGTAAGTTACTATCCCTGTTTGCTTCCTGCCTTTGGAGGTGTTGAATCACGTGGACAGATCCCATGGCTGTTTAATTCTGCTCTACTTCTTTTTTTTATTGGCTTTTGTGCTTCTGTTGTCTTAAGTTACAAAAATAAAAGTTGCTGCTCTTGATCCAGGCAGATGAAGCAAGGCTTACCTCACATATTTATTATGTGACGTCTCATAACTTTTGACGCTGAGAACTTATTTCTTTGCCTCAGTTTCTCTGCACTGTAATAAATTTGTTACAGCGGGCCTAAAGGAGTACATAGCCCTCTGAAATCACCTCAGTTCAGACATAGGACTCCAGAGTTCTAAGACTATCAGGTTACCTTTACCTTGTAATTTATAGCAGCTTCTTGCACATTATAGTCCTCACTTGAGCTAATAATACAGCTTAACTGTAACGGTAGGATTAGTTTGATATTTGTGAAAACACTAGTATACTCTTAGGAGGAAAAGTGTTGAAATAACCCATTTTTCTCATTATTTGGGGTTTAGTCACCTGCTCAGAAATGGAATAAAGGCTGTCAAATCACAGAATAGTAGTATTTTGAGAGGTGTTAATAACAGAATCGTAGTTTTTTAAAAACACTATTGTATTTGATGTTACTAAAAGGGACAAAGTCAGATGACAAGCACAATGTATGTCATGTTGTACTAATTAATGATAAAAATAACAATGGGAAGGGCTAAGTGAGACTAGATAGTTTGAAATTCCACCCATGTATAAGGAAAACAATGAAAATAAGATAAAGGGAGAAAAGGCTAAAGGATTTTCTATTAATGAGAGCAGCTTAACCAAGTAAACAAAGGATTCATTTGTGTGTTGTCTTCCAGGCTTTTGCAAGAGAAGGTGCCAAAGTCATAGCCACAGATATCAATGAGTCCAAACTTCAAGAACTGGAAAAGTACCCGGGTAAGCAACTCAGCAGCTTGAACTTGGGATTCAGAGTCCATAAGGTATTATAAAAAACAGTACTCGTCTGCTGAAAGAAAATTACTTGGCTGGTCAGCTCCACCGGCCTTCTTCTTAGAGCCTGATTCTTTGATATCAAATCTATATTCTGTGAACCTACAGACAAAAATCTGTATACTTAAATATATAAAAGTTGTATACTTAAAATTTTTTTTATCCAGCATGTTGAAGGATTCAGTACCTAATTACAAAGTTGTATGTGAAATTTAACAGTTGTTGCGTTAACTTTTAATGACAACTTTCACTTCTGTGCCCTACTCAGCACAGTGCTGTCCAGTAGGAAAATGATGTGAACCACGTGTGTGATTTAAATTTCCTGTGGCTACATTTAAAAAGTAAAAAGAAACAGATGAAAATTAATTTTAGTAATGTATTTTATTTAACTAAATATATCTAAAATACCATTTTAACATACTCAATATAAAAAAAATTTATGGAATATTTTACATTCTTTTTTCGTACTAAATCTTTTAAATTCACGTGTGTTGTACACTTACAGCGCATTTCAGTTCTGACTAGCTGCATTTCAAGTGCTTAGTAGCCACATGTGCCTGGTGGCTACCATATTGGAGACAGCTCAGCCCTAAAGTCACATATGATCAGAAACCCTAAGAGATTATGCAAATTATTTCGCTGTGTATCACCCCTTACTGCACCACGCTGAACTCAACTCCAGCATCAAAGGACTTCAACTAGAGTTCCTCTGAAAGAAATCAGAACAGACAGCTCATTTGAAAGTTAATTCTTCCAGCAAAATAGAACAGGTTATATAATCAAATGCAAATTAGCACATTGAATTCATGAACGGAATTAGACTATGCTATTTTAATTATTGGATTGTTTATTTATTATTGGAAAATTATTTAATTTTAATAATAGGGAATTTTAACTCCAAGTCAGAAAAACGCTGTTGTACTGAAAAAGTATTGAAAAAGTACTAAGGGAAGAAAGTCCTCCCAAAACTTTCTCCCCTTTCTCTCCTTTTCTATGTTTATAATCTTTTCTTTCTATATCTATTAAAGAATAATAAACCATATTTTTTTTAAAAACATTAAAATAGTGACTTTCTTTTATTAGAGAATG
>NW_025802797.1:0-7796 GCF_021613505.1 Equus quagga
GATTTGACTCACAGTGCATAGAGTACCGACCCCTAGTCTGGGATCTAGAGGAGTAGCTGGACAAAACTGGCATCAGGAGGCCTGGTTTTCCTTCCCACTTACCAAGGTGCTAAAGAATAGGGCAGTGCATTGCCTTTTTTACTGAGTGGCAAATGGTTCGACAACTGGAGTTTAGTTTTGGGCTGCCCATCGCCACCTCCAGGGCTGGAGTACTGATGCCTGCACCCTGAAGACTAGAATGTGAAGTAGGGCACACACGGTAAAGGCCATGAGCCTCACTAGGGAGGTTGGACTTCCTCTAAGCTGCCATTTGGGTGCATGGTACCACATGACAGCTCCTATGATAAGTGTGCTAGTGATTTATTGCCTTGCATGTACATCCTGACACAGTTAGGAATGCATTATTATCCCCATTTCATAGGTAAGGAAACCAAAACTCAGAGAGGTTAAGCGATTAGCCCAATATCATCCAGCTAGTAACAGCAATTCACATCCAGGATCCAGTTTCTAGGCAGCACCGCAGATACTAAATTGGATGGGAGGAGACAGGAACCACAGTCAGCATCCCTTGGAAAGATCAGCAGTGGCTCCAAGCTGGTCTGCTGCATATTCATTGCTTCAGGCCTGATCTAGGAACACCCACTGCTGACTGCAGCCTTTAATCTAAATCCCCTCTCTGTTTCCAGTTCTACCCAGCACCAAAGGATGCTGGGAGGCCTAGGCCCTAGCAGCAGTTGGGGGTCAACCTTTACAGGGGGAGGGATTAATTAGAAGACTCAGTGGGATGCCCCTGGATAGAATCCCTGCTTCCGACAGAAACAGCTTGTGCGGGGACTCCACGTGCTGCTCAGGACAAGGAGCGCTCAGCAGGGTGGGGGCAGAGGAGTGGATCCAAGGGCTGCGTTTTCAATAATAATGGGAAGAGTGATCAAAGCTGGCATCACGGAGGGCCTTTCCCCACGCTGGGCTTGGGTCAAGAGGCATCACATACGTTATTTTACTTAATCCTCAGGACAGCTCCAGGAGGGGGCGCTTACTACTGCACTTATTTGCAGATAAAGGAACTGAAGGCCAGCTGATCAATGCATCACGCTGAGTAAATACGTTGGACTCCGAAGTCCACACTCTCCTACCTACCGGGCTGAGGAATGCAGCTCGCAGCTGTCAAACCTGGACCTTTATCCTTCTTTGGCTTGCAATTGCTCAATAGCCTTTGACCCAGATATGTTTGAAATGACTCAAAAGAACTGGTTTAAAAATCAACATTTCAGGAGAAGAGCAGTCAGATCTATATGGCATCAAACAAGAAATTTGACAATCATCATTCATTCATTCATTTATTCACCTGGTCATCCATCCATCCAAACACCTATCCATCCATCCATTCAATCATTCATTCATTTAAACAGATAATCAATATTGTCTGCGTGTCCTCTATTAGTGAGGCCCTGCACTAGCCTTGGAGAGGGAAAGTACAAAGATGAGTAAGACCTGGCCTCTGTCCATTTACAGGGTTTAACGTTTTAGGGAGGTCACGTGTCTGAGTATGTCGGTGGGAGCAAGTTGTGGGAAAGAAAGACAAGCGAAGACCTTTGGGAAAGGGCCACTCAAGGCCAGGGAGTCAGATGGGCCATCTACGTGGACACAAATGGATCTGTGTTCCACGATCACCTCCATCGCTTTTCCCTCCACCCCACTGCCCTCACTGATGCCAAAGCTATGGTTCCCTAAGAGATCAGAAGCTGGGTCAGTGAATAGATATTGCAAGTCCGTAAAACAAAGGAAATTTGTGAAGTTGTAGAGAATTCTTAATTTGAAATGTCCTGAAAGGGGTATGTACTAGGAGGTACTGGGCTTTGGGGGTCCTCCAACAAGATCTTGATGACCATCTCCATGTGACAGGATTCTCTCCTTGACCGAACTTTGGTCAGACTCCTCTGAGCTTCATTTTTGACAAGGCCCATGTTAGGCTCTGTCTTTGGCCCATTTAATCCAGTTCTAGCAAGAATCCTGCTGGGTCAGTTTAGCTAAAATCCTCAACCCTTGATATCTGATCAGATTCCTCAACCCACACCCTCAATATCCTCTCACCCTGGCCTGGCTTCACCAAAATTCCTGCACCGTCAGTTTATCCAGAATGCCCCTTCCCCCGGTGTTTGCTCTTAGTAATTTTCCATCCACTGACCCCCATCCTGATCCTTGGCTAGAAATCCCCTGTTTTCTTGTTGTATCTGGAACGGAGCCCAGTTCTATACTGAGGTCTCTTCCTCTATTGCAATAGTTCCTGAAGAAAATTTGCTTTCCCTGCTTTAATTTCTGCTCGGCTCTGGTTTTCTTCAACATATGGATGCCGGAGAAGGAAGGTCCACGTGGAAAAGATTCATTTGTTCATTCAAAAAGAACTCCCTAGATGATACCTGCTCTGAAAAGCAGTGTACTCCTATGGTTCTGAGTCAGAGGGAATAACAAATACCATCTGGACATGGGAAGTCTTTGGGCTGACTGTCAATTCAACGCTCTCGTCCTCAGACTCCAACATTTACTAATTGGCAGGCTATTAACTCTTGCTTTGCTTCAGTTTCCTCGTCTGTAAAATAGGCCTAACACCAGCCTCACTGCAGAGAGATGTGAGGACCGAGTCAGGACAGTGAGTGTAAGTGCTCTGCACAGTGGTTGGGACCCCGCCAGTACTCGACAGTTATTAGCAATGGTAACTACAGTAATAGTCATTAGTATTAGGTGTGACAAAAGGGACTAGGTGATGGCAGCATATAGCACCGAAGTCAAAGAACATTTATGGAGCGCCTGGAGTTTTACACAATCCCAAAGCTGAAGAATCAATACAAATAATTAGAACAAGCGGGTTCAGAGTGATCAATGCTGTGAAAGCGCAGCGGCAGGAGAAATTATTTCTAGCTTGGGGATAATGGGTCTTCAAAGGAGGAGGTGATGTTTGAGATCATGCCATGACTAGGATTTATACATGAAAAGGGGTCTAGAGGGCATTTCAAGAGCAGCATGCACGCACAAAGACTCACTGGCACACCATGTTTCAAAGCTAACACAGGGCCCCATTCTTTATCTACAAACCTAAAATCCAAAATGCTCTGAAAACCAAAACGTGTGTGCTTTTTTTTTTTTTTTAGCTAAGGAAGATTTGCCCTGAGCCAACATTTGTTGCTAATTTTCCTCATTTTCCTCTTTTATTTGGCTTGAGGAAGATTTGCCCTGAGCTAACATTTGTGCCAATCTTCTTCTATTTTGTATATGGGATGCTACAACAGCATGGCTGCCACCAAGTGGTGTAGGTCCACACCACGGAATGGAACCCAGGCTGCTGAAGTGGAGTGCACCGAACTTAACCACTAGGCAATGGGGCTGGCCCTCCAAAATGTTTTTATGACTAATTTTTGTGACCAAACCTGAGCTGATGTGATATAAAAACCTTTAGAATTTTTATTTTCCCATTTTGTGTGAATGATCATGTTTCATGGCAGAATGCTCAAGAGTTTGGTTACAGTTATTATCTCAGAACCCACTGGGGATGTTATGCATTATATGGTCTATTTGTCACCTTGCCTTTCTAAAATAGGAATAATTCTAAATTTCAAAACACGTCTGGTTTTGAATAAGAGGATATGAATCTATATTAATAATACCTAACAATTAGTAAGCACTCATTCTATTTGGGTACTTCTCCAAGTGCTTAACTGAATTAATCCTTCTGATGTAGGTAGGTACTGTTGTTATCTTTTTTGCACAAAGGAGCAAACTGCCGTACAAGGAGGTTAGTAACTTGCCTAGATTCACACAGCTAGGAAGTTTCAAAGCCACAAAACCTGCATTCTGCAATCCTACACTGGACCACCTGGATATGCTGTAATTAAGTCTGTAATTAAGTAGGAACAAGTGCGCTTGTTTACTCACAAGCCTTCTCTTCCTTCCTTCTCCTCTCTTTCCACACCTTCCCCTTCAATGAAGGACGGCAGCTCCCACTGCACTGCTGTTGGCTCGCTTTAGCCAACGCAATGTTAGTGCAAGTGACATGAGCAGAGACTGAATGTGCTTTTGCAGTTTGGCTTGACCTCTCAGATGCTTGTGATTTATTATGGATAAAGCACGATTCAGGCAGCTGCATGAACGTCAGAATGAGAGACAAGTAGACCAGACCTGACCCAATCCAGAGCCCGAAACAGAGCTGCCTCAGCCAGCTCACAGACTCATAAACGAGAAAAAAAGTGCTTATTGTTGTAAGCACTGAGATTTGGGGATTGTTTGTTACACAGCATTATCATGACAATAGCTGGCTCATTTGAATTTGCTGAGCATGGAGTGGATAAGGGAGCATTTTCTGAGGTAAGGATTTAAAGTTGATATTAGCCATATTTGGGAGTATACTAAAAATAATGTTAAGGATTTTGAATTTTATCCTGATAGCAATTAAGAATCTTCAAAAGCTTCTACACAGAGGCATGAAATGGTAAGACTTCTATTACCTACACTGCAATCAGTCATCTTTTCAAAATACAAATTGAGCCACTACTTTCTTCCCCTATCACCAAACATACACTCACTTAAGACCCATCAGTGGCTTTCCTTTGTTCTTAGGATAAGACCTAAATCCTTAACATAATCCAAAGTTCTCTATATGGACCCTCCTCAGGGACCCAACCACATTGTGTACCAGGCTTCCCCCTGACAGTGCTCCCAACCACACTGGCCTGAATGTGCACTGTTCCTTTTTGCACAGGACCTTTGCATATGCTTCTCTCACAGTCAGAAATGCTTTCTCACTAACTTTTTGCCTACTTAACTCTAGTTTAATTGTCACTTCCTTCTTGAAGCCTTTCCTGAGCACTCTGGGAAGTCAACTGCCCCTGTTAGATGTGCTCTCAGCATCATACATTTCTCTTTCCTTTCACTTATTACAGTTGGAATTTCACGTTTGTTCATAAAATTTGATCAGTGTCCATCTCTGCCACTAAACTGTCTACTTTCTGAAAGCAAAGACACTTTCCCCCTTATCTTTGCACTCCCAGCATTAGCACTCTCACTGGTACATGGCTGATACTCAGTAAAACTTGTTCAATGAAAGAATGCTGTAGGATGATACCTTAGACAGCAGTGAGGACAACAGATTATTTTGGTTGCCTAAAGCACCCAAGAACAGAACTCATCTTTCTTCCTTTCATCAGCCCTTTCAACTCCTGCTTGCTTTCTCTGAGACTTTGCCAAGACAGATCTCTCACGAAGCAACAGTGTGGTGGGAACACGTTATCAATCTGTTATTACCAACCGGGAAATAGGAACTCAACACCGTGCAACACGGTCAATCTATATGGCAGGTGTTCACCCTGTGTCCATAACACCCACACTGTGATTTCACAATCCGAAAGCCTCCTGTAAATGGAGGACGACGAAACATCTGGATGTTGCAAACTCTCTTGACAGGTTGTCTATACCATCCCCTTCAAAATCGATGCACAAGAAATGAGAGTTTTTCCAACAGCAGAACAGTGGCTGGCAGCAGAACGTGCCATTTAAGACTGTCCACGGTACTGAGCAAAGACTGCCTGGATTTCCTTTGGGAGCGACTGGGAATCTGGCAAGAAAAGAGGCCACAGGTAGCACCAAATGGTGACATCATTTTGAATGTGTTTGTGCTAGGGGAAAAGGATATCTCATCATTTACATAGTATTTGTGAAATAAATAAATGTATTCAGTAAATAATTAATCAATAGCCTAAGATCATTTCGGTCATAAGACGGAAGCCAGTATTGGAATAAAGGTGAGATGAGTTAAATGTGGCACGAAGGCAACATGGAGAAACTGCGTACTGGAAAATCAGCAGTAGGCAAGCTGAGTATTAGGAACTATGATCTAAGCTCACTAAGGTTCAAAAATCAATTGCAAACACCAAAGAGAGAATAAATTTTGGAGAGCAGAAAAACCAAGTTGGTAAGGACAGGGTAGGAGTAGAAATTGGCCCGATTGCCTTGGAAGGCATTTTGGCATTATCTTTTAGAAACTGAGACGTATATATATATATATATATATATAGCGATACACAATTCTTCTCAGTATATTTCTAGAGATACACTCATCCAAGTGCAGAGGAAGGCATACGATGAGAAGTTCATCACAATATGTTCATCAGAGCAAAACCTGGGAACAACCCAGCTCTCCAGTAGCAGAGGACTGATGAAACAAACTCTGAAGTACGCATCTATGAGATACTCTGCAAGAATGAGAAATGCCTTAACATGTAAATACTTCCAGGAGATACTGTGGAGAGGAAAAAAAAAGCAAGCTGTCAAGTGACATAGCTAGCATGTTATAATTTTCTCAAATTCACACATATCAAATAACAATATTGTGTATTGTGCATTTTCTGCTACCAATATCAGGTGGGTGACCCAATAAGTTACACCTCAAATTGTTAACGGCAGCCACCTTTGGAAATAGCGTGGGAACTGGAACTGGGCGTGGAAGGCTGGTGGAGACTTCAGCACTGCCTATAATATTCTATTCATTTCACAAGGAATAATATAGTCAGACTTAACTACTGAAATTATACATTTTCTTAAACAAAGTTGTTCAAAAGCGAGTAACAAAGAATCCAAGGAAGTGAGTTGAGTGAAATTGCACTTCAAATTGCAGCTAGGAGAAAGGCAGAGTCACTCCGAATGAGATCGAGGTTTCTGGATGCCTAGATGTGGCTCTGAGGGCTTTTATTGATGGCTTGTCTCCCTACGGACATTCTCAGCCCTTTGCTACCTCCGAGTATCAAGGAACTTCTGACAAATGGGGAAAAGGAGGCTGTTTTGTTATGGATCTGCAACTCGAGCGTGGGATGTGGAGAAAGGAAGCAACGAGGAACAGGGAAATCACCACATCTCTTAGACGGGCTTCCCAGGCACCACTGCTGACACTGGGCTCATTCAGAGTTTTTTACGAATCATCTGAAAGGGATTTACAGTTGAATATCTAAATGTACAAAGTACATTTAAGCCCTGGTGCAAGAAAATGCCAAGCAGATAAGGATAACTAAATGCCAGAGCAGAAATGACCATAAGTCTGACCCAGTCTCATAATTCTTACATCTCACCAATTGTTATGAGGATTAAATAAGACTGCTCTATGAATGCCCTTGGAAAACTGTAAAATGGTGCACAAAAGTGGCTTATTACTGTGATTATGTTGTAGTTGGTTTTACATCAGAGTTTGATAACAGAGCTAAAAGTGAAAACCATAATGGAGTTTGGTGTTGTATTCAGCCATCCGTCCTGACTCTGAGAAGTTTACTAGAATGATTTGGCCTTTACAAGGAACCAGCCTCAGCTTTTTTTTTTTGTTTTTTTGCTACTTTCTTTTTTTAAAATAGAAGTACTATATCCAAATTTTAAAAGTTGGGGAAGGAGAACAGACATAAAACTACCTGTATTTTCAATCACTCCAAAATGTCACACTGTATTTGCTAGATGAATGATGGAATGAATGAAAGAACGAATCCACTTTCATCCTGTTGCTGCCTTCCCTTCCAGTCTTTGCTCATTGGCCTGTTCTACAGGACGGTGAACACAGTGCAGGTTTACTATTTATAACCTGCACTTTTCACTGATGTCATAAACAGTTCCTCGCATGGCTCCCTAGCTTTCAGAACTGTGCGGTTTTTCCTAGATTTGATGTTCTCTAAGACAGTTAATCCATCCTTCATGTTGGAATCACACTCACATCCTCCACGTCCCTTTCCAGGGTATGTCTTTGTACAAAGTCTTCCATTCTTTAGCCCCTA
>NW_025802797.1:7806-10833 GCF_021613505.1 Equus quagga
CCCCCACACAAAATGGGCTAATTCCATCCTATGGACCAAGCTGTCATTCATCAGTTGATTCATTCAGTAAACATTGACTGCACACCTATCATACGTCATATATAGTTCTAGCTCTGAGGATTAATGAGAGAACAAAGATCCTGCCCTCATAGAATTCCATGTGATGGGAGATGGATAATAAAGAAATGCACCGATAAACCAAGACTGGATATGCTGTGAAGGACACAAAACGGTATTGGGTTGAAAGTAACTTGAGGTGGAGGAAACCACTTGGGTCAGGATGATCAGGGAAGGCCTCTCCAAGAAGTTAATAGCTGAGATAAGACCCATGTGAGAAAGAGCCAGCCAAGGGAAAACCTAAAGTGTGTCCCAGGCAGAAGGACAGCAAAAGCAAAGGCTCCAGAGCAGAATGAAACAGACGTGTTCAAAGAACAGAAAGAAAGTCATTGGTTGGCTTTTCTGGTTGAAGGTCAAGGAGCGGAGGGGAGAGCGGCAAGAGATGAAGATGGAAAGAAGACCAGAAAGCAGATCACTTGGGCCGTGAAAGACTTGGTAAGGAGTTTAATATTCATTAAAGTGCAAAGCTTCTGCCTTGATAAGCAACTTAGTGCATCTGGTCAACCTACTTTATACTCCAGTCTCCCAACCAAACTGGAGTTTTCTCCTAAAGCCCTGTTCATATGATTTGTATTTGGCTATTACAAATCTTCTTCCCAAGGAGCTTGCCTCTGCTCTCCATGCCCCTGACCAAGGCTTACAGACTTGCCTAAAAAGGAGAGCTTTCCCAGTCCATGGCATTGCTGGACCTGACTCCAACATTCTGGTTCATTCTATAACTCCTGTTCATACTAGGCCTCTGAACCATGTCTAATTCTGCTTTGCCTTTTGGACTTGTCACCTTGGGCATCTGGAACCAAGTAGGCACACCCTAAGCCTATATCCTACCCCTGCCAAGTGGAGTTCCATTGGTCTGGTGTCCTTTCTCCTCTCCATTGCCCTGAGCCTGATCATAGCATGCCTTGTCTGGACCAAGCTCTTGTTAAAGCCTAACTGCACATCACAGTGGCCCCAAAATAGTACCATTAAGCTTAATCATCAGAATAATTCACCTGACTTAGCTCCAGATAAATCTTGGCTGTTTCAAAAAATCAAATCTGGAAATTTGTCACAATTGAGGACATGTAAAAACTATGTTCAGTCTCTGATGGCAATTTCCAAAGAGTAGTTCCCAGAATAGCTGGGAAATTGCCATGTAATTGGAATAAAGCTATGACCTCCTCAGGGGTCTACTTGGAAGAAGAACCACATCTATGTGGTTGCACAGGAACCAACGCATTTGTTAACAATCTGGCCTCATTACCCACCTACCAGCCATGTGTTAGTAGTCATAACTCTTGCAGCACTTTGGGATCCAGATTCTTATCTGGTACATTAGGCACCAAGTGGGAGAGCCTGGGCAGCAAAGCTGAAACGTCATGTTAAATATTTGCATTTTGGGCAATAGCTCCTTTCATGGCATGGTTTCCAGGCCCTTCATCACCCTGGCTGGCCTATTGTCGCCTCTAGTTTTCAGTAAGCATTTTTAAATGGTACTGAGGATGGAATTCTCTCCTCCTCATGTAGTCGGAGCAGCGCAAAGAGGCACGTACGATGATCTTCTCTCCAGTAAGGCCAGCCATTGCCCACAGGCCAGGTCTAGCTCCCAAGTGGGACTGTGCTGATCCATAGAAAATCAAAGTTTCAAAATTTTCTTAGCAAAATTGCAAGGCCTGCTCACATCGGGTCCACGTCACTTGTAAGGCCACAAACAGCCAATGCGCTGCTGCATCTGCTCCCTTTGTGTCAAGGCATGAGCTCTCATTTGCCACCGTCCCCACCCGGCCCAACCAGTCCTGTGTCTTTCTGATCTCTGCACGCAGACTTCACAAGCCAAACAACTAACAGTGGCAAACATACCTGCTTTGGAGTCAGAAAGGCCAACTTCATGCATTGAGCCAAAAAATCATCACTGATCACTTACTAGGTGTGACATAGAATACAAGGCCCTAGGGATAGTCATTAGCAACAAGACAGAAGATTCCTTGGCAGAACTTCTCATTTAGCAGGGGAGAAAGGGCACAAACAAACCGTCATCTGCCTTACTCACTAATTGCAAAGGGAAGAGCATTTCCAGAAAGAAAATAGAGAGCATCATTAAACGAAACAAACAAACAAAAATCCGCCTTCTCCAGGGGATCTGGGTAGCCTTCTGTGAGAGGGTGACATTTCAGCTGAGACCTCAAGGACAAAGGAAAGGAGACAGATGTAGAAACGGAGGAAGGACAGGTCCAGGACATGGAAATACCAGGTGCCCAGGCCTCGAGACACGAAGGAGGCTGGCACGTCTTGGAAAGTGAAAGATGGCTTTTTTCTTTTCTTTTTCTTTATAATACTGTAGATAAAACCTTGGGAGAATTTTATTACTGTTTCTTTCTTAAGAACAGGTACAAGCTCCCTATCATGATGACGATCATTCCAATATACCCTGTATTGTTCAGCAAGAGAGAGGTGGCGTATGCTGCTGCCTGTTTTCACACACAAATGCATGAATCCCTGGCAGAAGATTCACACTTCTCTTTTTTGTCCTAAAAAGACAATGAAAGATAAGTAACTCATAAGTCCCCAACCTCATCAGCCTGTGACTACAAAGTGAGATTATGCTCTTCTTTCATACGCAAATTATTATGGCCTGAGGCCCTCCAACTGTCTCCCAGCTGTTTCTGAGAGTTTCTCTCGGCGTCCTGTGTGTCCAGAATTACGCTTTTAGTTTCTGCTTGCTCTGAGCTTCTTGTCTTCCAAGGCCCAGCTGTCCTTATCCATGATTACCGCCAACGCCATACTTGGCTTTGGGGAGAGAATACTGTTGCTTAAGTCCAAAGGGACAGTCCTGGTGAGTGTCATAATTCACTAGTGCAATGTGAACCCAGAAGCACCCCTGAAGCTGGAGAACTCCGGGTCCTTGAGAGGCCGCGGAGATTCTTACGGCTG
>NW_025802798.1:0-1473 GCF_021613505.1 Equus quagga
AGGTTGTCTTCTGTAGGTGTGTCCATCACATTTTGGTTTCTAGTAGAGGTCTTGATTTCTCCTACTAGACTCTGCTTGCCTGGGACATGACCCCTTCCTAACACCTGCTTCCCAGCAGAGCCTTCCAGCCCCCACAGGGGATGACTGGTATCAGGATGTGTGGACCCATCTGCTTTGACCCTGCCCAGTGGGAGAGCAGACCCCCTGCTCTGAGGCCTGAGGTCCCATCTGGAGCCAAGTCTCAGCCTCTTCAGCCTTCCTGTGTTGTTGGCTGATTTTCTTCCTCAAGAAAATGAGAAAAGAAACCAAATAGGTGTAATCAATCCTTTATGCATAAAATAACCCTCTGGAAGCATTTAAACATTCCACTAATGAGGTTCAGATTAAGTAATCTGGTAGAAAATGTCATTTTCGTGATTTTATAAGGTGGGAAGTTTCTACTAGGGGTGCAGCATTGAGAGAGAGGGGACTGAGTTCATCCTTCATGTTCTGTTCCTCTAACAACACGCTGAAATTGAAAAGGCACAGGTGAAGTCTTGATCAAATGAAAGACGAGAGTAAACTAGAAATGTGCATTCCTAGAATTCCTAATGAGTAGTCCAATTTGACAGAGCTGATCGTATCTCTTGAAAATGTGAGCTTCAATTAGTCCTCGCGGAACTAGCTGGAGCCATCACGTTGTCTCAATAGATTGACTCACTCACACCCCACACTGCTCCCAAGAGCCCAGCCTCAGTCCAGCTTTTTCCCAACCCCATCCTTCAATACCTCCTTCCTCCAAGACATGGGGAATCTGAACTTTCTCCTCTATCCCACCTGCTCCACCCCTTAACCAGACTCACAGTCTGACATTTGTGTCATCCACAGTTCCTACCTAGTCCCTACCTACATTCAAACCTCCTCCTCCTTCCTTTTCTATGCAGCACCTGGGCCTCATAAATTTACATCAGATTCTGTTGATCCCCTGACAACCCGTATAATGCTCCCATCTCCACCCAACCAAGCTCACCCCTCCTTACTCTCCCAAAACAGTTTTCCTGTACAGTATATTTTGCTTCTTGGTACTCTCTCTTCCCCCCAGAAAGTGTCACCACATTGAGCATGGGAACCCTTCCTATCATGTCGACCGCCTGTCCTGAGCCCATACACCCAAGTCTGACCCATAGTAGGTGTTCAGTAAACGGTGTGGATGCACATAATCTGGAAGGTCAACTTGGCTGAGTCAAACACAGCTGGACTCTTTGTCCCTGGTTCTGCCCTGACTTCCTGATATGGACTGAACTGTGTCCCTCAAAACCCTATGTTGAGACCCTAACCCTGTTCTGACTCTCTTTGGAGATAAGGCATTGAAGGAGGTAATTAAGGTAAATGGGATCATAAGGTTGGTGCTCTAACAAGTAGGGCTGGCATCTTTATAAGAAGAGGAAGAGAAACCAGGGGTGAGTGCACAGAGAAAAGTCCCTGTGAGGACAC
>NW_025802799.1:0-5284 GCF_021613505.1 Equus quagga
CAAAACCGATTCAAAGTTGCAAAGAATAGAAACACTGAAGCTGAAAATAAAAAAAAAAAAAACTGCATGCCAGTGAGAAGAGTAAGATCTCTAGGAAGAATAAGATCTTAGCAAAACAGGTAAAAGCAATGTCAATCGAAAAGTAACAAATGTTGAGGGAAAGAAATTCAAGAAGACACAAGAAAAAAGAAGGAGATTCCAGGATCTAGGAATTGAAGCATTAACACACTTGAAACGTCCATACCAGAGAAAGGAATCTCTGGATTCCATGCAATCCCAGTCAAAGTTGCAGCAACGTTGCCCAGAGAGACAGAAGAGGGAATCCTAAAGTTTCTAGCCAGCAACAAGAGACCCTGACTAGGCAAAGGAATCCTCAGGAAAACGAAAAAGCAGGACGTGGCACACTTTCCGATTTCAACATATAGGACGAAGCACTAGTTACCGAAACGGCAAAGTCTGGGCCCCAAAACAGGCACACAGACCCCTGCAAGAGAATCGAGAACCCAGAGCCCAACTCAAACGTACATGGACAGCCCATTTTCGACCAGGGAGCCAAGAGGAGACAGCGGAGAAAGGAGAGTCTCTACCATAAACGGTGCTGGGAAGCCTGCACAGCCACATGGAACACAACAAGAGTACACCATGATGTTACACCTGGCACACACACCACCTCGAAATAGATTAAAGCCCTGAATGGCAGACTTGAAACCATGAACCTTGCAGAAGACCTAGGCAGAGTGCTCTTTGCCATCTGAGCCGCCTATTTGGTAGAAGCATATCTGACTGGGCCAGGGCAACAAAGGAAACAAGAAACAAACGGGACCACGTCAAATGCAGATGCGTCTGCCCAGTGAAGGAAACCATCGACTCAATGCAAACACAGCACAACACCTGGGACAGGATGTTTGCAAACCACACATCAGACAAGGGGTGAAAAGCCCACAGATACAATCAATTCACACGTCTCCACAAGAAATAAAACAAGCCAATGAAAACCTGGTCAAAAGATGGAAACAGATATTTCTCCAAAGAAGATCAAAAGAGGGCCAACAGGTGCATGAAAACTTGTTCACCATCATTCAGTCTCAGGCCAACGCAAATCCAAACTGCAAGGACATGGCAGCTCCCTGTGGTCAGAATGGCTATAAGGAACCCGAGAGGAAACAAGAGTCAGAGAGAAGGTGGAGAGAAGGGAAGAGTCCTGCTCCAATGGTGGGAGTGAAAACCGGTGAGGGCACTAGGCATAGCCATGTGAAATTGCCTCAGAAATTTCCAAATCCATCTACCATATGATCCAGCTATTCCTCTCCAGCGTGTTTATCCAAAGAACTGTGAAACACTAATGCACACAGATCCGTGCCCCACTGTGTTCACCACAGCCTTAATCCCGATATCCAAGACTTGGAAGCCGCCCTGGTGCCAATCAAAGGACCCATGGGGAAGGAAGTTGGGCTATATCCACACAAAGGCAAAACACTCAGCTGTAAGAAACAGTGCAGTCCAGCGATTTGTGACACCAGAATCACTCCTGAGGGTGGGAGGGGAACTGAAACAAGCCCAAGGGAGAAATCAAACACCATCCCATCTCACTTACAAGCAGAAGATTAAAATAAGGACCAACAAACAGGTAGAACGTGATATGGGATTGGTGGTTCCCAGAGGGAATGGGTGGCAGTGGATGGTGGGAGAAAGAGTTGATTAGGCACAAGTGTGGGGTGTGGGCCTGTAATTAGGCTTACTGTGGGGAAAAAGATGTAGCATACACAGAAGTCTAAATCTATGAGGATGTAAATCCGAAAGCTATAGGATTTTCTAATGCTAGGTTATGGAAATCAATTCACCTAAAATCAAAATTCCATAAAGGCAAGCAGGTTTAAGGGATAAAGTTTGCAGGCTGAAAGAGTTTAGAGATTATGAACATCAAAGGATTGATAATCACCTCGAAATGCTTAATGATGCAACATAAAGGTACACCATTGCGAAGAGATGAAGAGGAACACTACCAACAGAACCTGACCCATGCTAAACTCCTGAGCCAACTGAAAATGTTGCTGTCCACGATGTTACTGCTAATTAACTTTACGAATAATCAATGCAGACCATCTTCCCAAGTTCAATCCAAAGGTTGGTCCAAAAGTCCAATTCAGGACCAGCCCTCTGGTGTAGTGGGTAAGTGTCCATGTTCCACATGGGCGGCCTGGGACTGGCAGGCTGGCATCTCAGGTGCAGATCCGATTAGGAGCATTAGGAAATATAGATTTCAAGGTATGGTGCCGACAGAGATCATGAAGAAGTAGAAATTGTGAGGATACCTTATGAATACACACCAGGAAATGAACCATGAGAATATTACAATCTATGAACACATCAGGTACACTTCCCCAAATGATGAAGGAAGGAAAACATCTGCCCTGCCAAGGTGGAAACACCAGACTGCTATGAGTTGACATGACCATTGCTCATCAGAGGATTGCTTGGGTAACTTCAGCTTCGCAGGGACTCCAGGACTTTCTGTGGGGAAAGTCCACACATTTGGCCACATCCACAAAAGATAAGAGATAAATCCCAGGACTATCTTAAAGGAAAGAAACCACTGTCTAGAAGGAATGTAGTACAACTTTCAAGGTTCGAGGGTAAAGTTAGAAACCGACAAGAAGTCCAGAAAAAGGCAAACTATCGCACCTGGAAAGGGGGAGTCGTCAGACTGGTATGAGATGGCTCTGAAACACTGTGTGCATGGAGGTTGTCAGGACAACTTAGAATTCTGAGCGTGTTTATGACATCACGGTGACCATGTCACCAAAGTTGGCCATAGGTTTCCAGCTCTAGGATTGGCCTGGGCTAGGATATTCAAGTGAGAGGTACACAGAAACAGCTTTTCCAAACACAAACCGGGCACAGAAACTTGAAGACATCAAAGAGACGCTAATTCAAGGGATGAGAAAGGAATCTTTGGGAAGAAGAGACAGTAGAGGGTCAAGTACTCAGAGGACAACATTGTCATCTACGGAAGTCTGGGGAGGCCATGCTGATTCAAGCTGGAAATGTGTTCTGAAAAACGAGGCCGGACCAGGGGCTTATCAGACCTACATTGTCCTTCTGCCTTACCCATAATACAAAATCAAGAATGATCAATTGAGGACATTGAAGAGAAGAATCGAGGACTCCTTTCCTATGACCCTAGCATTCTTGAAGAGAATTCTCACTTTCCACAGCTCTGAAGTCACGGGGGCCAACTGGGTATATGCCAATATGTCACAAGAGAGCTCATTGATGACTTGAAGGAATGGCCCCCTGCCATGCTTGGGTATGTCTCTTGGTTTGGAAGGGCTCTAGAAGTGTGCTGAAAAGTACCCTTTTGCAGATGGCTTCCATCCTTTGTGAAGGCTGGCCTCCAAGGTTACAGGGCTCTGTGGGATCAGTGAGATTCCCTCCCCATATCTCTTACCATAGAAGGAGTATTGATTATGTGTTTTGAAACCACATGTAGAGAGGATGGCAGAAAATTAGAACATTACCATTATACTTAAAGAAAAATAAAAATGCCACAGCTGAGGATGTAAATCAAACAAATAACAAACCCTGTAGAAATAAAGTAAGCCAGTATCTAGACGTAATCTAGTGGAAAGTTCAAGGATCAGTGGTCAAGGTCGAAACTTCCCAAATCCAGAAAAGGGAGAGAAGGTCTCTCACCTGCAGAGAGGAATTCATCAGATTCATCTAATTTGTGTCGGAACCATTGGGCCCATGAAAGTGGTTGCCAGGATAACCTCGAACCTGGAGTTTATCATCTCACAATGTCAAACGAACCAAGATGACCACGTGTAGTCAGTGCTCAGTTGGATCTAGGCTAGGATAGCAAAGATTCCTTTAAGTGAACGATGAAAATTCCAGGACAACACCCACCAATCACGAAAGGACTCACACCTTGGCCTACAGAACATATGGTGATTAAAGAAATACAAAATTCCTAAAATGGAGTGAAGGAGAACGCACTGATAAGCATGTCAAAGGGCAAGCTCATAAAGAACATGACGATTAGACCATGGAAAAGAAAACAGGGTCCCATAAAATGGAAGGCCAACAGATATCACACCTCAATAATCCACAGTGAAAGATGTCAGTCTTTAGACAGACTCTGCTTGAACGATTGAAAGTCTGGGTAAGTCACAACCCCAAAAACTGCAGGGAAGGTCTAATCTGGCCTAACTGGAAAGGGTGAGTTATGAGACTGCTCCACGCGTGCTCTGAAACCCTGTGTCCACCAAGCTAGACTGGACAGCAGAGACACGATTCTGAAAAATCCTCCGACATCACAGTGGGCCACAGAAACAACCTGGCCTCATCTACACAGGGCCAGAGTTGGGTTCAAGTAGCATATTGAAGTCACAATCCACTCAACCGCAGGTTGCCAATGCAGCACGAAAGGGTCCAGCCAGTGGGCCAGCAGTGAACTCCATGTGTTCTGGGTCGGCAGGCCAGGGTCGGCCACGTGGAATCCTGGGGGTGAGCCTCCTCAATGCTCATCCAGCCATTCTGGGCCAGGCGTGCGAGCTAGTGTAGAGGCAGATGGGAAGCGATGTTAGACAGTGCCACTCTTCCTCGGCAAAGAGAGCAGCACGGCCAGCAGATTTGAGCACAGCCATAAACTTCTGCCAAACAAAACCAATTAAAAGTTGCAAAGAATAGAAAAGCTGAACCTCAAAAAAAACCCATGCCAGTGAGAAGAAAATGATACCTGCGAATAACCTTGGACAAACAGGAGAAAGCAATGGAAACCAAAAACTAGCAAAGTTTTGGGGAAAGAAATTCCACAAGACACAAGGAAACGCAAGGCTATTCCGTGCCATTCGAATGCAACAACGGACACACTTGAAACGTCCATACGGCATAAAGCTGACAAATAAAAATGGGAAGCAATTGGATATATTGGACTATATGAGGAAGCCATTTGGTATAGATCTAATTCGGCCTGATTTTGTTTTTTCCAAAGGGGCCTGACTATGGCAATTTAGCACGAATTGTGTATCTGCTTAGACATTTCCTATGGCCCTTGAGATAAAGGTGCAACTTCCCCCAACATTAACATTTCCTTAGGGATAAGCATTTTGTCCTAGGCTATGAATAGATTGCTGCACTCGCCTTTGACCACCCAGCCCACCTGTGACCAGTCAGCTATAGGAAACAGACCGCCACCCTGCTGTGTTCACTGAGACAGAAGACCTACCTGCTATTTTCATCAATCGCTGTGCCAACAGAGCAGTCTCGTGACTATTGTAAATGG
>NW_025802800.1:0-3165 GCF_021613505.1 Equus quagga
ATCTAAATTCACTTCTCCATCAGGAACTTTCTTGGATAGCTGCATGAATCCAGGTTTGCTGCCCATGGCTACTCTATGGGGCAAATCATGGCATTCAGCTTGAAGAGAATCAGTACCTTAAGCCTAAGGGCGATGTAGAGTGAATTACTCCATTCCTTCCTGACTCTATCTCTAATATACAAATTTTAGGTGGGCACGGGTCGGCCACTTAAGTCATTAGGATGGCCGGCAATCTGTAAGACTCCCCTGGAAGGTTTCTTTTCCTAAGGCTGCATTGGGTTACCTCCCATGGCACCTGACCATGCTCTGAACTGTGTGAATGTCTCAATTGGTACTACAGTTCAAGGAAAGTACCAAAGTCTAACCCTTGGTTGCATATGGGAAACCCTTCTCGAAGAATGGCTCCAACACACAATTGGGTAGAATGTCCCCCAGCTCGGTGGAAAATTCTACACTATTTTTCTCCATCCTGTTCTCTCTTAAACTTCTCCTTTTCTCTTGGGGACCATTCAACAGGCACCTATTACTGCCAGGCAGAATAGGAAAGATGTTCACCAGGCACCTGTTACTGCCAGGCATACCACAGAAGGTACACAAGGGATGCAATGCTGGGGGCCATGCCCATCACCCCTTGCTATAGGAACCCCACAGTAGGAAACACATGTAGGATGCTGCTGTAGGGTCAGGGGTGATCTTCAAGGTAATGGACATGTCTCTTTCATCTTTGTTAGAGTTACAGTGGCCATTTTCATTTCCTTTTGAACTTTGCAACTGGGGAAACAAAGGAAACTTTCAAGAATCAAGGCCTCCACCACTGGAGCCCCAACTTTGGCTTTCTGGGCCTGATCACCCCAGCGAACCTAAGTAGGGTGCCCTCTCTTGGCGGTTGACTCATTGAGTAGTTTAGTCACCTACTGAGTTGGCTATGAGGGTAGGAGACCTGTGATTTATTCTGAGAACTGTCATGCTACGGTAGTGTACCACAGCACAGGAACTGTTGTGTGACTCTTATCTTGAGAACCCTCTGAGAGCAGCCATGAGGGTGAGGTCTGGTGTCTTCTTTTCCTTTCTCTGTTTTGCTCATCATGTCATCTGTTGTCACCAAGTCGAGGTGAAGTTCTGGCTGGACCTGACCAGAACATGGACCTTCTGCAAAATCGAACAACTTGAAAATATTTTGCAAGGACCTTAACTCTCAACCCAGGTACTGGGAGCCCTGGCCTCCAGCATGTTCCAGATGTTTGTAGCCACTGCACCCTTCTCCAGTCCACTGCCAGTCGCACACTGGCTTTACTGCCATGGGGAATGCCATAAGCATCCCCAGAGACTCACCAATCAGGGTCATTCTAACTAATTAGAAACACTTTCAATTGTCTGGGTTATGACCCAGAGACTCCAGCTGGGAGAAAATTTGCGAGGTGTCTCTGTGCCTTTCTGGTGCAGTTGGACAGGTAGATCAACCTAGAACATCCTTCAAGTTACAGTCCAGTTTCTGAGAAATCAAGAGCAACTGTCCTTAGAAAATCCTTGCAAGACTGGAAAGACAGCCCTAGAGGCAGTTCAGATTCCACCTAGTTCCTTTATCATGAAAAGAATTATCATCCCCCCTCTCCAGGAACTACTATCTAGCCCATCACTCACTCTTAAGACTGACAAAATGAAAGGAGGTGAAAGGAGAAATGGCCATAAGTGTGCCATTGAAAGAGTCTAGCATCTCGAGGGTCTTCTCCATAAGAATTAGTGAAAAGGCTCAAAACAAAGTTTACATTCATAACTGGTGAGCTTTATATTATTGTACCTGATTCACGGCAGTAGCTTTTAAAACAGTAGTTGTACAGTCTCTGTGTATGCGTGTCTATGTGTAGGTTATACATGTGATATTTTCAGCCTTGGGTGGTATGACCAAATTTAAGATCTCTGTTTAGTTGGCTTATAGTAAGTGTTTACATAAATGCTAAATGCAGTAGAAATTAACTCAGTGCCTTTCAAAGTTAATGTTATGTGAATTAACCTTTGGTAAATGAAAGACTGTTTGTTGGTCTGATTGAAAATAGTCTTGTTGTCAGGGATGTCGGTATTTGCATAGGAATGCAGGCCTTCAGCCTGGGTTTACTAGTCATATAAGTTCACGTTGACTGCTAAATTTGTCAGCAAAGTAATAGCTTTAAATGATGACCAGTTTTGTCTAAGGCCTCATGAGGTTTCAGTAGGTAATCTGAACATAATTGATGGAAACAAATGGTTTAAATAGATAATACTCATTAAAGTGAGTACAAAAACTTTAATGGTCTGTATAGTTTGGGAAAGAAAAACAGCTTCGAAATGCTTTTTGGTAGCCATCTTGAGTTTTGCCAAGTTAAGTTAAATTATAAAAATCTGAATATCTGGGTCATTTCTGGATAGGACGAAACACTGAAACATTATTAATAAGCACATCTAAGTTATCTACTTTTGGCTTCTTCTTGAAGAGGCTAAAAGCGTGTGGGTGTATTAAAAACCATGCCTTGTGTTTTATTGTCAAGTGGCGTGTTTCTAAATTTATGAAGTGTTCAGAATGCTGATATAAAAGACAATTCATAATTGTTTTCCTTTTTAGTGTTTAGTAGGTCTGTTTAGGGTTAAAAGTTCTATTTAACCTACGTAGTTAAAGCTACAGGAAATTACTAAGAAAAAGAGCTCTGTATTCAAGGAAGTTAAAATGTACGTTTTCAGTAAAAAAGGTATAAATAATGGAAATATTTTTGTTTGATTGGTTAAGGAAGATAAATTCGTCCTGAGGTACTAGAAAGGAAAAAAGAAAGACTTTGGGACAAATTCTGAAAACATAGAAGAAAGTTTTAGAAGGTTTGTGAAGAAGAAAATCTGAAAGGAGTTTTATGCCTGGTCAAGAAGACCAAAGTAAGTTCAATTAAGTGAATGAGTTTGAATGTTAAAAATAAGTAGGTGCAGAAATTCAAATTTGGTTTTCTCTAAAAGGATACATTTTCTTGAACTTTTGATCTGCTCTTGATAAAGAGGTTATAAAAGCTATTCCTTTGAGCAAGTCTACCTAAGAGACAAACCTGTTTTGTGAATATAATGACTTAGGTCACTCTTAAGATTATTGACTCTTTCTGTTATCACTTTGAATAGATACCTGAGCATATTTCACAGTGAGTGTTGTTT
>NW_025802801.1:0-8206 GCF_021613505.1 Equus quagga
GGAGATTAAACACAAAGAAATTTATGTGAGAGTCCTTGGAATCATTGCCTTATTACACGTGATGGAACACTACAGATGTATGCATATTCGAAAGTACGTGCAAATAAAGGACTGTGAGACTTACAGCATAATCTCTGGAGGTACTAACAACTTAAATTGTCATTTCTGTACATTGTTGACTCTTCCATAGAAAGAGACCCCTTCTGGGAATAAGATAACCACAGTAATCACACACAATGTATAGGAATCACATTTCTGGGATTCGGACCATGGATGTGTGTAGAGAGACAGTGACTTGGTGAGCTGCAGAAGCTGCTGGGCTCTCAGGGCTTTGGGCCATGGGGAAGGGTATGCCCTGTGACCAGGAGGAGGCGCTGTGGGACAGCACTGTGGTCCCTACACAGGAGCTCCCCAGACTCTGTCAGTCCCTAACACTCAAGCTCCCAGCTTAAATGCCCCATCACCATGTGTGGCTGTGTTTTGGGTACCCTCTCCCAGCCTGTGCTGACTCAGCCTTCCTCTATTTCTGCATCCCCAGGATCTTAAGCTACACTCACCTGCACCCTGAGCCGTGGCTTCAGTGTGGGCAGCTCTGCCATACACTGGTTCCAGCAGGAGACAGTGAACCCTCTCTCGTTTCTCCTGGGATTTAGATCAGACTCAGATAAGCACCCGGGCTCGGGGATCCCCAGCCACTTCTCTGGATCCAAAGGTACCTCGGCCAATGCAGGGCTGCTGCTCATCTCTGGGCTCCAGTGTGAGAATGAGGCCAGTTATTACTGTGCAACCCGGCAGAGTTATGCTTCTTCCAGTGACACACAGATGGGGAAGTGGGACCAAACCCCGGCCTGCTCGGAGCCCCAGATTATTACTTTTTAAAAGTATCAAATTTCATGTACACTCAGTATACATGGAGGTAACTTCTGGTTCATAGTACTCTCCTCTCAGTTTCCCATTCAGTGTTTCTGTAGCCTCAGGAAAATAGAAAAGTAAAAAGAAATAAACAAAAAAGAACACCCACAGAAAAATGAAAATATGTCTGCTGATGCATATGTGATAATGTCAGAACTTTTGGAGGTATATACATATATTACACTCAATATATATGAATTTTATATAAATATGTATATATATATTTACATATATATGCTGTTCTCTTGAAAGAAGGGCAATCAGCCTTCCCTCTCTCCCTTCTTGGGTCGTGTACATGGACCATCCAGTATGTGAACAGTCCTCTGCAGCACGGACCCTGCTCTGGGAGGGATTGGAGCAGAGCCCTTCCCTCCCTCCCAGGCTCCTGTGCGAAGGGCTGGGCGAGGCTCACTGTGCCCCAGGGTTGAGGCACTAAGATATGAGTGCTGCATGAGGATGCAACCTCTGAGAAATCCCAGGCACAGAGACCTCTGAAACCCTCACCATCTGCCTGAGGCTTCAGTCATAGTGTCAGGTGAGGGTGGGTAGGCCTGGGAGCCATGTTGGGCCTCAGGCCAGTAAACCTCTCTGTGGGGCTTGAGAGGGTAAAGGGGAGGTGCCACCATTGCTAGAAAATGCTGATTCTGCCCCAGAGAGCTCTGATGAAGTAGACCCCATAGATGTGAATTCCCTACTGCTGAGACCACTCAAGACTCCCATAACTGGGTCTTCCTGAGCCCACAGGTACAAACTTGTGTCCCCCTCTCCTTTTATACCCCATAGGAGCTTTCCAACTATCTAGGGTGTGGGGTGGGGCTGTGCGACATCAGGAGCAAGGTACTCCCCAACATGTGCATGTGTAACTCCCCCTGTGAAGGTCTTGGTGAACCCAGATCTCAATGTCACCTCCTCCTGCAGACAGAGCAATAGAGACATTGGGGGTCACCATGGGAGTGCCAAGAGTAGAACCCCTATGTTTGTGACCTGGGACAGCAGGGAGGGACCTTTGAGGGGTCCCAGCCTGATTCTCCAGATCCAGGTTTGTTAACAGAAACTCTTTGACCAGCTCTGGTTTGCAACCTGCAGATGAGGCTGATTATCATTTTTGCAGAGCTGAACACAACTCCAATGCCACAAAGAGCCCCTGTTCCATGGGGAATCGTTATTAAATCTGCTCTCCATTCTCCTGTCTGACCCCACACTCCTCTGTCCCTGCCTGTGACAAACACCAGACCAGGTTTTGAGTTCTGGTGTCACTTATGCTACTAAACCAGAGGGCTTCATGCTTGTGACTCAGTCTATCTTTATGGGGTCAGTGAAAATTTCTCCCTTGGAGACATGTGTCTCCACATGCAAACAGAATTTCTTTGTTCCCAGAAGCAAAATAGCCCCCACAGTTACTGGGTGGGGTTTAGAGGGTAAAACGCAGCATGTGGGACCCGCGAGAACCAGGTGACCCTCAGCTTAGCCCCCTGGATGTCCACAGTACCAGACTGGGCGCGGCAGATAATTCCCTGAGCTCTGAAACCTGACAGAAGCTGTATTCCTCTTTCACCTGATTTGAGAGCTTTGTGGCTCTCCTGAATCCCAAGGTGCTGGCAACAACTCTTCACTGAGCATCTCTGAACATTCCCATTACCAAGGAAGATACACAAATTGCAAATAAACATGTGAAAGGATGCTCAACATGAGATCACTGGGGTATTACAAATTTAAACAATGAGAGATGAGCAGACTCCTGTTAGAATGGCTACAGCTCAACACAGTCAAATATTAGATGCTGCCTGGGATGTGGGCTGCAGGACCATCATTCACACTGTGGGAATGCAAAACGCCACAGCCTCTCCTGAAGACAGTTTCGTATTTCTTACAAATCTGAACAACCTCTTACGTGATAAAATATGGAAATCATTCTCCTAGGTATTTATCTAAATGAGTAACTTGTGTTGACACAAGAATATGCACACGAATGTTTATAGCTGCTTTATTCATGATTGTCAAAACTTGAAACCAACCACTATGTCCTTCAACAGGTGGGTGGATAAACAAACACAGATACAGCTATACAACGGTATATGATTCAGCAATAACAGAATGAGGTATTGGGCATAAAAAGACATGGAGGGACCTTACATACAGATGCCTGAGTGAAAGAAGCCAATCTGGGATGCCTGGAACTGTGAGACATGCAGGATGGGGAGGGCAGGGGCACCGAGTACCAGCATCAGCCCAGGTCGCAATGTCTTCTGCATCCACCAGAGGGCACTGGTGCTCGCCTCAGCTGTGAGCTCCTCTCTCCCCAGCCTCTGGCAGGTGTTTCTGTGTAATCCTCAGGGTGAAGCCCTCCCCTCCCCTACACTTCCTTTTCAATCGAGGCAGCTTGGCTAAGGTTGAAGGAGAGCTGTGCACAGGTTCCAGAAAGGGGAGTGTTTTCATGGAGACCTCCCACCCTGAGAATCAGGGAGACATTGAGAAGGGTTTGTGGGCTCAGGCCTAGCTGTGGGGCTAAGGAAGACTCTGGGGGCATCTCTGCCGTGGCCTGGGCTCTGCTTCTCCTCACTCTCCTTCCTCATTGTACAGCTGTCTGCCTGTAGTGAATTCTATTCTGGGAGGGCACCTGGATGTCATCTTGGATGATAAACTCTCCCTCCTTCTTGAGGACCGTCTGTCGTTTCCTCACCTATCTCTGTGTTGCTTCCTCCTTGCAGGGTGTTGGGCTGAGGCTGTGCTGACTCAGCCTTGCTCGGTGTCAGAGTCCCTGGGGCAGAAGGCCACCATCTCCTGCACCCGCAGCAGTGGCGAGATTGGAGACAAATATGAGCATTGGTGCCCACAGCACCCAGGCAGTGCACCCACCACCATGATGTACAAGGATGACCAAAGACCCCCCAGGGTTCTTGATCAGTTCTCTGGCCCCGTTGACAGCTCCTCCCATGCTGCCTGCCTGGCCATCTCTGGGCTGCAGACTGAGGATGAGGCCGACTAGGACTGTCACTCTTGTCATGACAGCGGCTGTAAGAGCACAGTAATTCGGACTCTTGCGAAAGTGAGACGAAAACTCCTCAGAACCTACTCATCCTACGTCTGCCCTCAACATGTCCCCACCAGGGACGGTTGTGCTTCTTGTCCACGGCTGGAATGTTCATGTTGAGATTGTATGTTTATGAGTCCCTCTATTTTCGTTCCAAAGATTTTCCCCCCATATTGTGATGACTCATTTTCTATCTCTTTGCAATCACGTCATGAATGTCATTTGGTTCAAACAGGTTTCTGAACCTCAGCACTACTGACCATGTGGCTGGATCATGCCTTGTGCAGGGGGCTGTTCTGTGCATGTAGGATGTTTACCAACATTCTCTGGACTCAAGACATCAGATAACAGGAGCACCCTACTGTCCAAGTCATGACACATACAAACACCTCCAAACATTTCCAAATATCCCCTGGGGTGGGGGTACATAACCCCAGTTTGAGAACTACTGCTTTAAAAGCACATATTCTCAGCTATTAGGAGGCCTATGCGATGAGTCCTGTCCCCACCATTCTGCTGGAGAGAAGGCTGGATGGGTCACTCTCTGTGCTTCCACTTTCCCATCTGTTAGACAAAACAGGTGCACAGACTCAAGTGGGGTCAGAGAACCTGTGACCCAATCACACAGAATCTCCTCTCAACCAGAATGTGGAGCACAATTTTTGTCCAAATTTGGTTTCCAAATAATATGGTAAATTTTTATGCAATGCATCTGAAATACAGCAGACACATCTTCATTTGCTCTCTTAGGGAGTATTTCTCAACCATAGGATACAAAGATGAATAAAAACCATGACAGAGTCACGTGCTCTTGGAGTTTGCATTGTAGTGTGGGTCCAAGACCACAGACGGAGCAGCAGGTGGATGGTGGCGCCATTCTGAGGACAGAAGACGACCCCCAGGAGCAAATAAACTGCCAAGTGCACCTTACTTGTTTGAATGTCTGCTCACATCTCAGTCAACTGAGTCTATAAGGTGTTCACTTGTCACATGATACTAAATACACAGCTCAAAACCCACCATATGATGGATGGAATTTACTACTGAATTCCTCAACCCCAAATCCACAAAGGACCCTGCTAGAAAAGCTCATGAAGGAAGAATGAGGGGTTTGAAATCTCAGTGTCCAAAGACCCGATCCTGCCCTGGGGAGAGTGCATGAAGGGGACACACAGATGATGGTCTAACGATGAACACACCGGTCTGGACTTTCTTCTACTCAAATGTGTCATCCATGAACCTCACGGCTCAGAAACACAGGATGCCTTGCTCTTCCTTCATTTTCTCAATCAGTACAACAAGCAGATTAGCTCACCATTCAGGAGCTTACAACATAAATCCTTTGTGTGAGAGTAGCTGGACTCCATTGTTTTAATGAACAAGAGCATTTGAACAGTAACAATGCATGCACATGCTAAAGCATAGAGCAATGATGTGATATATTGTTTGGCATGTGTTTTCATGTTTAGTGAGGTATTAAGATGAGGGATAGAGAAGGGTGGGAGAGCAAAGAAGATGAGTCCTATTGATGATGGTTGAGGTTGGATGATGGGTGGAAGTGGTTCTTTGAAATATTCTGTATAGTTTGTGCATCTTCAAAATTGTCCACTATATATATACATATTTTGTCCACAATAATTGTCCACAATATATATACATATATATATATATATATATAAAGTATTTTTCTTATTTGTAATGATATGGGTATGTGCAGCTGTTAACAGACCCTCAGAGTTGCCAAAATGTGTATTTTCACCCTGATCTCAAGTTTAAGCCCATCTACTCCTGACAGACACAGGAGGAGTTGGCTTTGACACTATGAAAGGAAGAGGAATTCAGGGTTTTGAAGTTTCAAGGAAGTAAGGGAGGCTGGAGGTCTGAGAACAAGGAGAGGGGCCGTGAGGTGCCATGGAGGGGGCAGGGACGAGACCACGAAGGCCCCTCAGGGAGCTGAGGAGTTGGGTTTCTGCAAACAGCAGCGAGGATCACTGAAGTGCATTAGGCAGGGGGCTGCTTTATCCTGAGCTGAGTGGGAAGGGTCCCTCTGAAGGCCTCGAGGAGAGAGATCCTGAGGGAAGGAGGGGTCCTGGTCATAGGTTAGTTACTAAGAGGCCCTGTGAGTCTAGAAGTTTGGGACCCCGTGCACAGATACAGCAGAGCTGGTTATGGCGACAGTGAGGAAATGGTGGTTCATGGATTCAGCTGCCCAGGCATTCCCCACATCAGCAAGAACTTTAAAATCTCTCATTTGTCTTGTCACTAAACTAAGATGAGTAGGAAAATACAGGTAGGATAAAGTTTGTATAAAATATAAACAAATTTTATGACACCTAAGACAAAATCCTGATAGGAAATATATGGATTAAAAACACAGAGCTCAATTCATAAAATAGAGAAGTATGTTTCACGTTCACTGGTAAAGGTAAAGCTCACCAAAGCCATTTTCTTCTACCTAACGTTAAATGAAAGCTAATCTCTGTCATAACTTAAAATGCATCGCATGACTTTTGAAATGTTTGTAGAATTGTCCCCTTTTGAATACGCCACTAACTTTATTCCTTGAAAATTCCCATTCTATTCCATTCCCCTAAACAGCCTCCACATGCCCTTCAAGCCAGATAACTGTCTCCTTATCTGTGACACCTGCCCTGATGCACACCTGGGTCATTTATCTTTTTCAAGAATGTACGCTAAATAGTTATGTATGGATGTGTTTGCACATCCCATGGACCAGGATTCCTTCTGAGAGAAAGAAACTGTAGTAATCACACACACTATATCATAGTCACAGCATTTAGGAATCAGACAGGGATGTGTGACGAGAGACCGTGACCTGCTGATCTGCAGAACCAGCTGGGCTCTCAGGGCTTTGGGCCATGGTGAGAAGTGTGCCCTGTGACCAGGAGGGGGCACTGTGGGACTGTCCTGTGGTTCCTACACGGCTGCTCAGTGAGGTTGATTCATGCTAAGGAGCCTGGACTGGGGGCTGGGCCCTGTGCTCACTGATGGGGACTCAGCAGCTGTGTCCTCTCTGGCCTGGCAGAGTCCCCTGAGCAGGGACCTTTCTGTTGTCTCAGCAGGTGCTTCCTCCCGGGGCTCTCCCAAGGGATGAAGCCAACCTCCATCCTCCTCAGTGTGTGGTGTGAGCTGAGCCCCAGCACCAGGGCTCAGGGAGGGGCTGGACAGTCACAGGATGGAAACCCATTTGCATGGACAGTCCCTCCTGTGGCAGAGGGTGGAGAAGAAAAGAAGGTCTGGGGCAGCCCAGCCCCAATGTGGGGACCAGGAACTGTGTGCACCATGGCCTGGACTCCTCTCCTCCTCGTGCTCCTCTCTCACTGCACAGGTAGGAGCAGGCCTTAGAGTCACAGGGCATCCTTGAGCTTCTGTCCCTTCTTGCTTATACTCCTGAGAAACCTTACCCGGATCCCTGCCCCATCACCCATGAGTGTCTGTGTTTGCAGGGCCCCTTTCCCAGCCTGTGCTGACTCAGCTGCTCTCCCTCTCTGCATCTCCTGGAGCATCAGCCAGACTCACCTGCACCCTGAGAAGTGACATCAGTGTTGGCAGCAAAGATACATTCTGGTACCAGCAAAAGCCAGGGAGCCCTCCCCAGCATCTGCTCTACTACCACACAGACTCAGATAAGCACCAGGGCTCCAGGTCCCCAGCTGCTTCTCTGGATCCAAAGATGTCTCGGTCAATGCAGGGCTTCTGCTCATCTCTGGACTGCAGCCTGAGGACGAGGCTGACTACTCCTGTGCAATCTGACACAGTGAGGCTTCTCACAGCGACATAGGCAGAAGAGAAATGGAACAAAATCCTCAGCCTGCTCAGGCACTTGGGATAAACTCTTCTGCAATTTAAAAGTAACTTGTATGTACACTAACTCTACCTGGAAGTAGCCCCTGGTTCACATTGACAGTCTGCCCAGTTTTGCATTCAATATTTCTGATGTCTCAGGAAAACCAACACCAAAAGCAAACCAAACCAAATAAAACAAAAATCTCATGATGACACTGAAATTTTACCTGGTGGCTCATATGTGATAAAATCAGAGCGTGTGTAGCTGGGCTGTTTGACTTGAAAGATGGGAAATCAACCTTTCCTAGATTTATTCTTGGTGTGCACCCAGGGTCCATCCAGCAGGTGCACAGTGCTCCACAGCAGGGACTCTGCTCTGTGAGGGGTCAGAAGGAAGAACTCCCTCCCAGGCTCCTGTGCCCAGATCTGGCTGAGGCTCAGTGTGTTCAGGGTCAA
>NW_025802802.1:0-2283 GCF_021613505.1 Equus quagga
GAGCTTGAGATGGAAACAAAATGTGTCTTTATTTATGCTTTTAATTTGAATTCTGGAACTGGCCCAACGTGGTAATACATTTAACATCAGTAAAATGCTGAAGAAAAATGGATCTGTTTTTCAGTAACTGCCTCCCACCCACTCTGCCCCCTGCAAGACCCCCATGCACATCCCTGTCCCTTGCACACACACATCAGGGCGTGCACCTCTCTTCCTCTCTTGGGGTCCACAGAGCTGGGCTGCTCGTGGGAGCCATGTCCCTGAGCAGCTGGAGCCGAGTTTAATTAGGGGCATCAATCACCAGGTCGGCCGTGCAGGAGGCAGAGGAATGCGGCCCCAGCGTAGGCACAAAGGCCTGGCCTGCCTTCCTGCCCCAAAGGTCGGTGCAGCCTTGAGTAAACACGGTGCCCACCGGGGCTACCTCCTCCTCCAGCCATGGTGGTGGGCCCTCTGCTCAGCCTGTAGCCCTGGGGGCAGCTGGGTTCTGAGGCCCTGACACCACTTTCATTGGCCTGCATCCTACCGTTCCGACCAGAGCTCCTCAAGGGACAGTACCCCAACTACTGAGGACGCAGGCTCACAGATCCCCTGCCATCTCAGCCTTGACTCTGCCCTGACCAGACCACAGTGCCTCCAGGTGGCCCCTCAACTGAAATCTCGGTCTCCCTGCTCCCAGCCACAACCAAAGAGCCCTCATCCGTGCACCACGCCTGGGCTCCTTCCTACCTTGCTCACATCCGCTGCTTCTGGACGGGTCTGCACTGGGAAAGATGTTCGCAGGCTAGGGTGGGAACCCAGTCAGGTGAAGACTGGTGTTTTGGCCTTACCTAGGCCCAGCCAGCGCTGGAGGTGACAGAAGACACTCCTTTCCTCCAACCAACTGGCCAAAGTGTGGGAATGCTGGCCTAAGAAGTCCCATAGCAGGCTCTCTGGATGAGGATGCAGCAGGCCCACTGCAAGCAGAGAGCTTGGGGTGTTTCAGGTCTGATGGCCTCTGTCTCGTAGGAGGAGGACAAGAAGTGGCCAAGCGCCCCTGACGATGCAGCTACACTGGCTTGCGTTGCCTCCTGGGGCTCCCTGGGCAGATGGGCAGCCTCTGGCCCCAAGAAGCTTGGTGTGTGCCAGCGTGGACAGCCCTCACCTCAAAAGGGGTGACTGCCCAAAGCAGCGGTGGGCCATCTCAGACTCCAGTCTTTCACCACCCTCACCCTGGGCCTCAGAGCCTAGGGAGCTGATGAGTCCTGACTGCCTGGCTGGATGGGTGGTGGGTGACAACCCTGTCCTCCCAGGGTGCAACTCTTTGTATCTACAATCTGGGGGCTGGGCCACGGCTGAGAGAATGACAGAAAATGAGCTCTGACAGGAGAGAGGCCTGGAAGACAAGAAGGGGCAGGCTGAGGCCTGGGTGGTGTCCAACCACACGAGGGTTGTAGTTCTCAGCGGGCTCTTGAGTGCCCTTGCTCTGAGCAGGCACTGCCACCTGTGTTGCACACAATACCAGCTACAAAACTCCAACTTTTACCACTTTGGGGTCTCTTCATGCCCTGGACTCTGTACAGGCCTCAGCCAAAGTGGTAAGCTGGCGTTCTGCCTTCAGGCGCTGGCACGTACCTGCACAACCCGCTGCTGCTCACACCTCTGCACTGCCCATTTATCAAGTGAGCCTGGCAGGTCATCTCCAGGACGGACCCAGAGTTCAGAGCCCCATTCCTTGGGGTAACTCAGAAGCCTGCTCTGGTGCTGAGTCCACGAGGACAAGTCACCCCTGCTTCCCAGTGATCCGGTTGGCTCCCACCAAGACCTGTGAACACTTCTTATGTACGCCCTGCCAACCACGGGGTGCTGCCAACCTCTCTGTGAGCCTGGGGGACCTGGAAACATGGCGAGCGGGTCCTGTCTGGTCAGAATATCACCTCGAGACAACCCTATCCTTCTCTCATTCTGCTACCTGACTCTACCAGTCCTCAGGTCACATGAGCAGCCAGGAGACCCTGTAATTCGGGTCCCAACTTCCTCAGTTACCTACCAGGCAAATGCCACACCCGGCTGGCAGCAACGGCAGCAGACCTAGGGCCTCACTCTGACACAGGCACACATGGTTCAGGACAACCTCAAGACCCCTAGAAAGCCTGGAGAGCCTGACACCCTTTAGGGAGCTGTCTGTAGAGAGAAGGAAAGAGTGCCGGCAAGTGCCCCTGGGAAGGGCTGAGAGTGCCGCTTACACATCCCGGAACAGAAAGACTTCTCAGGGGATCCCCAGTGGGGTGGCAGCCAGAATGGGCC
>NW_025802803.1:0-1460 GCF_021613505.1 Equus quagga
TACCCCTTCACGTTGTCAACATTTATATCAGTTGCCATATGAGTTAAAGTCACTACTTCTGCAGGTAGAATTGCATCTGGAGAGGAAAAGATGAAGTAAGTCCGTATAGGTCTGAAGTTGGACCTCTTCTTGCTCTTTGATGTCTTCTGCATCTGTCTGCCTTTCTATTCTTTTCTTAGTATTTGTCTAATATCTCTCTCATTCTCTGACCCTCTCTTGGGCTTCCCGCGCTTTTTTCTCCACAAGTTTTCAAAATGTAGTTCAGAAACATTTTTATCACTGTATTTGTTTTATGTATATTCAACGTGCCATGTGTAGCTGGAACTGCTGACATTGTTCCAGGATAAGTGAAGTCTAGGGAAATTTCAGCCTCACTCAACCTACTCATTTACGTATCCTCTTTCTCTCACTCTGCCATTTCACGTCTTTGCTACTATTTTCTGATTTTTGTCTTTGTTTCTGCTCTTACCCAAGAGCCCTTTAAAAAAGTGACCATTATGTTAGAAATGATTAGATTTGTTCCCTACTTTGAAATATTAAATGAAATGCTTATGTGGCCTAATACATTAGATCCCAAATCTGACTGCTTGCTTGCTGAGCAACTGAATTAGATTCTCTAGGTTAGAAAGTGTGATCTATTTAACTATTCATTTTGTCAAAGACAGAGGAAGTGTGTTATAGTTTTAATTATTTCATCTGACCCCTCTACTAAATCCTAATACTTGTAGGAGTAATATGGGTTTAAAAACATTTTATTAAGTATACCATATATTCAGAGAACTGAACAAATCATAAGGGTACAGCATGATGAATTTTCAGAAAGTGAATCCATAGGGTAACCAGCACACAGATCAAGACAAACAATGTCACTTGCCCCCCAGAGGTTCTTATTATTCCGCTTTCCATCAGTGTCCCACAGGGGTAACTACTATTTGACTTTGAATACCAAAGCTAAATTGAGCCTGGTTTTGAACTTGATAAATTTAGAATCGTACAGGACATACTCTTTTGTGTCTAACTTCTTTGGCTCAATATTTTGCTTCATGAGATTCATTCCTGCTGTTGTGTTTAGACATTTGTTCTCGTTACTGAATAGATTTGCATTGTGTGCCTATCCCACAGTTTAATTACCCACTCTAATATTGATGGATATTTGGATAGTTTCCACTTTGGTCTGTTATAAATAGTACTCGTATGAAAATTCTAGAACAAGACCTTGGTGGCCAAATACTAGCATTCCTGTTGACTGTATGCTCATTCTCAGCTATAGCAGATACTGACAAAGTGTTTCACAAAGTGGTGGTTGTAGTAATTTACTCTCCAACCTGCAGTGTATGAGAAATCCAGTTGTTCCACTTGTTCAATCTCCTTGCCAAAATTCGGTTGGTGTGTCTGTATTTTTTATTTTAGCCATCATAGGAGGTGAGTGACTCTATTTCAAATGTAGGTTTACTTTGCAT
>NW_025802804.1:0-1621 GCF_021613505.1 Equus quagga
TGCCCAGCACGCCAGAGCCACCAGCTTGACTTGCTGGAAGTAGCTGCTGGACACACCCAAATCACATGCTGGCTACGCCAGAACCACTTGGCGAACACTCTGGAATCACCAGCTGGGCATGCCGGAACCACCTCTCAGACATGCCAGAACCACGTGCCAGACACGCCGGAACCACCTACCGGACAGAACGGAACCACCTCTCAGACCTGCCAGACTCACTGCATCCACCTGCCGAGCATGCCAGAACCACCGGCTCGACTCTCAGGACCCACCTGCTGGACATGCCACAATCAGCTGCCGACTATACCAGAACCACTTGCCGGATACTCCGGAATCACCTGCCAGGCATGCCGGAACCACCTCTCAAACATGCCAGAACCACATGCCGGAGATGCAGGAAGCACCTGCTGAGCTTGACAGAACCAGCTGCTCGACATGCCGGAACCACCTGACAGACACGTCAAAATGACCTGCCGGCTACGGCAGAACCACTTAGTTGACAATCCGGAATCACCTGCCGGGCATGCCAGAACCACCTCTCAGACATGCCGGACACGCCGGAACCACCTGCTGGACCTGTCTGAACCACCTGCTGAGCATGCCGGAAGCAGCTGCCTGACACACAAAAACCACCTGTCGGCTACGCCAGAACCACTTGGAGGGCTCCAGGAAGACCTGACGGGCATGCCAGAACCACCTCTCAGATGTGCCAGAACCATGTGGCGGACAGTCCGGAATCACCTGCCGGGCATGCCAGAAACACCTCTCAGACGTACCAGAACCACATGCTGGACACGCCGGAAACACGTCCTGGACAGTCTGGAACCACCTGCCTGACATGCTTGAACCGCCTGCCGAGCACAACAGAACCACCTGCTCGACTTGCAGGACCCACATACAGGACACACCAAAATCACCTGCCGGCCACGGCAGAACCACTTGATGGACAATCCGGAATCACCTGCCATACATGCCAGAACCACCTCTCAGACGTTCCAGAAGCACGTGCCGGACATGGCCAAACCACATCCAGGACAGACTGGAACCACCTGCCAGACTCGTTGGAAGCACCTTCTTGACTCGCCGGACCCACCTGCCGGACACACCAAAATCACCTGCCGGCTTTGCCAGAACCAATTGGCGTACAAGCCGGAATAACGATACGTGCATGCCAGCACAACCTCTCAGACGTGCCAGAAGCACGTGCCGGACACGCTGGAAACACCACTAGGACAGACAGGAACCACCTGCTGGACACCCTGGAACCACCTGCTCGACTCGTCGGATCCACCGTCAGACATGCATAATCACCTGCCGGCTATGCCAGAACCACTTGTTGGACACTCCGGTATCACCTGCCGGGCATGCCAGAACCAGCTCTCAGACATGCCACCACCACGTGCCAAAGATACCGAAGCACCTGCCCAGCACTCTGGAGCCATTTGCTCGACTCGCTGGAAGCAGCTGCCGGACACGCCCAAATCATATGCCGGCTACACCAGAACCACTTGTTGGACTCTCTGGGATCACCTGGCGGGCATGCTGGAACCACCTCTCAAACTTGCCAGAACCACCTGCCGGACACGCCAAAATCACCAGCTGGCTATGCCAGAACCACTTG
>NW_025802804.1:1631-2202 GCF_021613505.1 Equus quagga
GGCTATGCCAGAACCACTTGGCTGACACTCTGGAATGACCTTCCGGGCATGCTGGACCACCTCTCAGATGTGACAGAACCACATGCCAGACACCCTGACCACCTGCCAGACACGTCAAAATCACCTGCCAGGCATGCCGGAACCACATCCTGGACAGACTAGAACCACCTGCTGGACACGCCTGAACCACTGTCCGGGCATGTCGGAACCACCTCTCAGATGTGCCAGAAGCACATCCCGGAGACTCCGGAAGCACCTCCCGAGCATGCCGGAAGTACCTGATCCACTCCCTAGAACCACCTGCCGGAAACGCCAAAATCAATGGAGGCTATGCCACAACCATGTGCCGGCGACGCCGGAAGCACCTGCTAGGCTTGCCAGAACCACTTGCTCGACATGCCAGAACCACCTGCTGGACACGCCAAAATCACCTGCCGGCTACGCCAGAACCACTTAGGGGACAATCTGGAATCACCTGCCGGGCATGCACAAGTAACTCTCAGGTGTGCCAGAACCACGTGCCAGACACTGCAGAATAACCTGCCGGGCGTGCCAGCACAACCTCCTTGAC
>NW_025802805.1:0-4281 GCF_021613505.1 Equus quagga
TCCTTGCATTTTCTAGTTGCAGCCTGGCTGGATAACTCCTTAGTGCGCATTGCACAGACCATTGCTAATGCAACACAAGCAGTGGACTGCTGGATTTGCCTTCCCCGAGCTCAGTCCACTCTGGATCATGGGATCATGGATACATCCCGTATCAGACTTTACTCAGGTTCCTGACAGAGACTGGGTCCCTACACGAGCTCTTAGAACATGCACCCTCATGTACTGGGTGCGCATTAGTCACCTCCCCCTTAAGAACTCCTCTAACATCACCTGTCTTACACTTCCTCTCTCCTCTAGTACTGCCATATATTGGATTCAAGGTGCCCAATATATACCTGAATACTTTGAAATGACTCTGCCTCCGCCTTTGGGGCAACTCCCCATGTGTTCCCGGAAGCCCACCAGATACCCTGTGGAAGGAATTAAGGCTATAATTGACTATTCATTTCTAGAGCGACCCTGGATGGAACGAATTGGATGCAAAGTTGGTTACTATTTCTATACTAATAGCTTGCAGGTTACTATACTCACAATGAAGCTGAAAGTAAGGTCTTTTGTGCCCCTCCAGGACATGTTTTTGTTTGCAAAATCAATAATTACCCTTGGGCTACAGAATGCCTCCGCAATTTCACTTTTCCCACTCAGTGTCTCCTTGGGAATCTGGTGACTTCTTTCACGCTCCACAACCTAAGTGAATCAAAACATTGGGCAAGTTCCTTAAAATTATATACCTGAGTTACCGGAGACTTGCCAGGAAACATTCCTGATGGAGATGAATATTTCTTTGGGTATACTCTCTTGCCCTGGTGGGGAGTCGCAGACCATCAACATGTGCTCCGCAATCTGTCTCGCACCCTAACAATCATGGGAAATGAAACTGCCAAGTGCCTCCTCAATGTACAAAGCTCTCTCGACTCCTTAGCAAAAGTTGTATTAGATAATCGCATGGCTTTGGACTACATTCTAGCTGAACAAGGTGGAGTTTGTGCCATAGCTAACACCTCTTCTTGCACATATATAAACACTTCATCACAAGTAGAGACTAGTATTGAAAAGATCAGACAACAGGCTACCTGGCTACAACAAACATTAGATCATCATGCTTCCATCCTAGATGGAATAAAAACAGATATGGGTGACTGGTTTTCAAGCTTATTTTCCTGGATACCAAAAAAAATCCAGTCTGCATTATCTGGCATTTTACATTGTGCTTTATCTATACTTCTATTGATGGCTGGGATACATGTTATGTTTAAGTTCCTTTTCTGTTGTATTTCCCGTATTTGCAGGACTGCAACCAGAACACTAACCACCCACAGAAAAAACTGGCAAAAGCATGTACAAGCTTTCCATCACAGGGACCCCCTAGCGTCTCCCCAATACAGCAGGAAGCAACTAGACAACCAGGACGCCCCTTTTCCATAGAAATGGAAAGCACGAAATGACGGTGGGGAATATGTTACAGGCTGTTAACATCAGCCCTGATATCAGTCCCCCCACATTGAACCCAGCATATGTGGGGTTAAAACTAAAACCCCCCCCCACCCCCTTTCCTGCTTCTCTAGCTCCACTCATATGTAAATACCTGTGTCTTTAAACTTTGACTCCTTGAGCTTTACAACTAAATGGGAGTTACAAATTGTTAAAAACCCAGGTGGCCTGGTGTTGGAGGCACACTAAAGTTTAGCTAATCATGTGTCCTTGAAGTTTGCCAGGAAAGCCACTGTCTCAAGAATATCAAGGAGCGGAGGCTTCCCAGACCTCAACTCCTCACTCCCGGCACTGGAACCCGCCTCAAACAGGAAGATGAGACAATGTCAAAGGATGCCCACTTGCCATCCTCCTATCTCACCCCCCCCCCGCCCCCGCCTTGCTGCAAGCAGCCTCTCAAGGCCAAACGCAGGCTGGTGAAAAAGCGCTGACCTGCACAGCTACATGTTCCCCCTCCCCTACCCAAACCCCAAATAAAAATCCCTACCCGTTCCTCATCGGGGAGCTAGCAATTTTTGAGGCATGAGCCCTTGCTTTGCTCCCTGTGCCTGGCATAGTAAAAACCTTTCTTCTTCCACTCAAGACTCTGTTCGCGTTATTTGGATTGGCATTGGGTTCAGAGACCAAACTTTCAGTTACAAATTTGGCGACCCAGATGGGACCTGTGGGAGGCCCCCACTGAGACCCCCTTGGCTTGATCGGATGCTCCAGAGTCGTACTCCGTGCCTGCCCCAATAGGGGTAGTGGAGGGTTGGAGGAAGACTCAGGGAGGCCAGATCGCCGAGGGCCGGTGCTTAGTTGGCAGGACTTCATCCCAGGTCGAATCCAGGTCTGCTCCCTTGGCCGGACTCCGCAGAGCGCCAGGGGCAGCTGGAGGGGCTGCTCCAGCAGCTGCCAAAGCCCATTTTGCTTTGGGAGTCTTCCCTCCTGCCTCATCCCAGGGCGACTGTTCAGACCTCTGGTTACCAGGGAAACTATCTTGAGGAAAAGGAAAGTGCATTTGTTTGGAGTCGCGATGCCCCGGCCAAATTTTGGTAAGTTCCCCGGGTGTGCACAACCGAGGTCCCTTGTCCTTGCTCGTTTGGGAAGATCTGCATAGCGGATCTTCATTTGTTGGGTGCCCCCGAGTGTAGGACATGGACTAAGCTGGGACTGGAAGCACTTTTGTTTTGGTTTTGGTTTTGGTTTTGGTTTTTGGCTTCCGTTTGTGGCCGAGGGTTTTTGGGAAATCGCGCTTGTTTGGTATTTGTCTTTGTCTGTCTGTCTGTTCTTTCAAGGTGTCAACGTGGAAGGCGCCATATCGGTTCCACCTAAGAGCCCCTTGGGGAAAATATTGGCTGATTGGTCGACCTATAGTTATAAGCCAATGAGGAAAAATCAAATGATATTCTATTGTAACACTGCCTGGCCAACGCATGTCTTGGAAAGTGAGGAAAGATGGCCATTGAATGGAACTTTAAATTATTACACTATATTGCAGTTGGAGTGGTTTTGTGAAAGGTCTGGGAAGTGGGATGAGATTCCATACATGCAGGCTTTTATGCGGTTGCATAATCAGGAAGGTGAACGGCCAGGGACCAAGCTGATGGTCCAAAGAAAAGCCAAGCCTCCAGTAGTCAAAGATGTTCGGACACCGGAAGAAAAACTTGATGAGGACATAACTGCCTTGAGTGCGTTAAATCCTTTTAATCCTAATTTCAATGTGACACAACCACCAATGGCAGGTGCCTCCCGCTCCCCACTGCAACCCCAGGTGGCGGGAAGTGGGAGGGAACCCCCACTGCAACCGCCCCCTTTGTGTCTGCCCGTATCAGATAAGAGGTGGTAGTGGGGGTCGAGCCCCCAACAGGTCAGCCAAGGAACGAACCAGGAGCAGGAACTGTCTCCCCTCGAGAACCCGACAGGGTACTCCTTTTGGCCAGTGGTCTTCTGGAATGGGGGCAGGGTAATTCCCTCTGCAACAGCTGCCTGTAGGGACAAACGGTCAGGGGCAACCGGTCGCCTACTATTGGACTTATACTCCTTTCTCAACCTCTGATTTGCTAAATTGGAAAAACCAGAACCCATCCTACCAGGAAGACCCACAAAAGATGACAGATTTCTTTACAACTATTTTTTCTAACCATCGCCCTACTTGGGCAGACATTCAATCTTTGTTAAGTATAATGCTTACAGGCGATGAGCGGCGCCTTGTAGTGGTAAAAATCAGGGAAGAGGCTCAGCATTTGCATGATGATGACCCCAATCAAACTCCCACTCCTGATGTGGTCATTCCCCAAGTAGAGCCCAGCTGGGACCCAAACACGGATGCAGGGAATGCGCTATTAAGCCATTACCGAAGGTGTGTCTTGGCTGGACTTAAAAAAGGAGTCCCCAAACCAAGGAGCCTAAACAAAATTCAGGAACTCCGGCAAGAAACAGGAGAAAATCCTGCAGCGTTTTTAGAATGCATATATCAGGCCTACAGAAAACATACTGATTCAGACCCAGAAGCCCCTGAAAACCTTCGGATGGTCAACATGACCTTTATTGGACACAGTGCCCCAGACATTAGGAGGAAGCTTAATAAGGTTGAAGGGACCATAGCCATGAGCCCTAGTCAATTAGTGGAAATTGCCTTTAAAGTTTATAACGCTCGGGAGGAGCATAAAGCCAGGCCAGTAAAGTGCTCTATGCAGCTTCCCTAAACTGGAGAAATGGGGAAGAGGATCCAAGACTGAGGAGGAAAAGACGCCGAAAGTTAGAGAGAAATCAGTGTGCCTACTGCAGGGAGAAAGGGCACTGGAAAAA
>NW_025802806.1:0-2777 GCF_021613505.1 Equus quagga
GTGCTGGGCAGGTGCTCCCAGTGTCTTTGGCACGTGGTACTGGCATGACTGAGAGGTGATTCTGGCATGCCCTTCAGGTGATTCCAGAGTGTCCAACAAGTGGTTCTGGCACAGCCGGCATGTGATTTTGGCGTGTCCGGTAAGCGGGTCCTGCGACTCAAGCAGGTGTTCCGGCGTAGCCGGCAGGTGATTTTGACGTGTCCAGCAGGTGGTTCTGACGACATGTTCAGGTGGTTCCGGCGTCTCCGGGACATTGTTCTGGCACGTCTGAGATGTGGTTCTGGCATGCCTGGCACGTGATCCCGGAGAGTCCTCCAAGTGCTTCTGGCGTAGCCCGCAGGTGGTTTTGGTGTGTCCAGAAGGTGTTTCAGGTGAGTCAAGCAGGTGCTTCTGGCGTTCTCGGAATGTGATTCCGGTGTGTCTGGCAGGTGGTTCTGGTCTGTCCGGTAGCAGGTTCTGGCATGTGCCGCACCTCGTTCCATTACATCTGAGAGGTGGTTCCTGCATGCCCAACAGATGATTCCGGACTGTCCGCCACGTGATTCTGGCACATCTGAGAGGTGGTACCGGCATGCTGGCTGGTGATCCTGGAGAGTCATCCAAGTGGTTCTGGCCTAGCCCGTAGGTGATTTTGGCATGTCCGGCAGGTGGTTCCGGCATGCTCGACAGGTGGTTCAGGCAGGTGCAGTAGGTGGTTCCGGTCTTTCCAGCAGGTGGTTCTGGCATGTCCAGCATGAGGTTACGTCACGTCTGAGAGGTGGTTCCTGCATGCCCAGCGGGTGATTCCATAGAGTCTGCCACGTGGTTCTGGCCTAGCCGGCAGGTGATTTTGGCATCTCCGGCAGGTGGTTCTGGCGATACGAGCAGCATGTTCCGGTGTGCTCGGCAGGTGCATCTGGTGTGTCTGGCTCGTGGTTCTGGCACGTCTGAGAGGTGGTTCCAGCATGCCTGGCAGGTGATTCCGGAGTGTCCGCCAAGTGGTTCCGGTGTAGTCGGCTGGTGATTTTGCCGTGTCCGGCATGTGGTTCCGGCCACTCGAGCAGGTAGTTCCAGCGTGCTTGGCAGGTGGTTCAGGTGGGTCCGGCAGGTGATTCTGGGCTGTCCTGGAGGTGGATCCGGCATGTCCAGCATGTGGTTCTGGCACGTCTGAGAGGTGGTTCCGGATTGCCCGGCAGGTGCATCCGGTCTCTCCGGCACGTGGTTGGGGGCACGTCTGAGAGGTGGTGCCGGCATGCCTGGAAGGTGATTCTGGAGTCTGCGGCATGTGGTTCTGGCACGTCTGAGAGGTGGTTCCAGCATGCCCGACAGGTGATTCCGGAGTGTCCAGCAAGTGGTTCTGGCATAGCTGGCAGGTGATTTTGCCGTGTCCGGCAGGTGATATTGGCGTGTCCAGCAGGTGATTTTGACCTGTCCGGCAGGTGTTTCTGGCGAGCTGTTCAGGTGGTTCCGGCGTTCTCGGCAGGTGATTCCGGCGTTTCCAGCAGGTGGTTCTGGTCCTTCCGGCAGTGGGTTCCTGCGTGTGCCGCACGTGGTACTGGTACGTCTGAGAGGTGGTTCCCGCATGCCCAGCAGGTGATTCCGGACTATCCGCCACATGGTTCTGGCACATCTGAGAGCTGGTACCGGCATGCCCTGCAGGTGATCTCCAAGAGCCCTCCAAGTGGTTCTGGCCTAGCCCGCAGGTGATTTTGGCATGTCCGGCAGGTGGTTCCGGCATGCTCGGCAGGTGGTTCAGGCAGGTCAGGTAGGTGGTTCCGGTCTGTCCAGAAGGGGGGTCCGGCGTGTCCGGCACGTCTGACAGGTGGTTCTGGCATGTCCGGCAGGTTATTCCAGATTGTCCACCAAGTGGTTCTGGCGTAGCCGGCAGGTGATTTTGGTGTGTCCCACATGTGCCAACGATTCGAGCAGGTGCTTCCGGCTAGCTCGGCAGGTGCTTCTGGCGCCTCTGGCACTTGATTTTGGCACATTTGAGACATGGTGATGGCATGCCCGGCTGGCGATTCTGGAGTGTCCGACATGTGGTTCTGGCACCTCTTAGAGGTGGTTCCGACATGAACGACAGGTGATTCCGGAGTGTCCGGCAAGTGGTTCTGTAATAGCCGGCTGGTGCTTTTGGCGTGTCCAGCAGGTGGCTCCAGCGAGTTCAGCAGTTTGTTTCGGCATGGTCAGCTGGTGGTTCAGGCGGGTCTGGCAGGTGGTTCCATTCTGTCCGGCAGGTGGTTCCGGTGAGTCGAGCAAGAGGTTCCGGGGTGCTCGGCAGGTGCATCCGGTGTCTCTGGCACATTGTTCTGGCACCTCTGAGAGGTGGTTCCAGCATGCCTGACAGGTGATTCCGTAGTGTCCGGCAAGTGGTTCTGGTGTAGCCGGCAGGTGATTTTGGCGTGTCCGGCAGGTGATTTTGGCATGTCAGGCAGGTGTTTCTTGCAAGCTGTTCAGGTGGTTCCAGCGTTCTCGGCAGGTGATTCCGGGGTGTCCGGCAGGTGGTTCCAGTCTTTCCGGTAGGTGCTTCCGGCGTGTCTGGCACGTGGTTCTGGCACGTCTGTGAGGTGGTTTCGGCATGCCCGGCAGGTGATTCCAGAGTGTCTACCGAGTGGTTCTGGCATGGCCGGACGGTGATTTTGGCATGTCCAGCAGGTGGTTCCCGTGTGTCCAGCTGGTGGTTCCAGCGTGCTCGGCAGGTGCTTCTGGTCTCTCTGGCACGTGGTTGTGGCACGTCTGAGAGGTGGCTCCGGCATGCCCTGCAGGTGATTCCGGAGTGTCCTGCAAGTGTTTCTGGC
>NW_025802807.1:0-1650 GCF_021613505.1 Equus quagga
TATATTTTTAAAGCATTTGTAATATATAAATATTGTTTTATGTAAAAACCGCAACAGAACCTGTCTCAGACCTGGTCAGTATCAGGATTCAAGTTACTGGGAGTTGTTCACTTGGTGAATTTAGAAAATCAGATGGCAATTATTTGTTCTCTGGCCAGAGTTTCATTTGTCATCTGAGAGAGAGAGTCTGCATGGGGCTCACTCCATTTGGCCCAAACAGAAGTCTGCAGTCGCTTGTCACATAAATGTCTTTATGTTGTTGCATATGCAAAATACCCTTCTCTTTTCAGGCTGAGTAATATTTCTTGGCATCATCTTTATCTATTCATCTGTCGATGGACACTAAGCTGTTTCCATATCTTGGCTCTTGTGAACAAGGCTGCAGTCAACACAAGAATGCAGATGCCTCTTTGAGATTCTGATGTCAATTCTGGTGGATATATACCCCAAAGTGGGATCACTGGATTGTGCTGAGTGAAAGAAGCCAGTCACAGAAGGACAAATATTGTGTGATTCCACTTATGCGAGCTATCTGAAACGGTTCAACTCACTATAGTTGACAACACTGCATTGTGTCATTGAAATTTGCGAAGAGAGAACTTAAATATGCTCGCAAGAAAAATAGAGAAAGAGAAGAAAAGAGAAACCTGTGTGGTGTGACGGATGTGTTATTTATCCTGATGAGGAGAATCCTTTCGCAATGTATCAAATCATGTCATTGTAAATAGCTAACACGTTTATTTGGCAGTGATGCCCTATTGAAACTGAAAAAATACCCCCCCCAAACCAAAAAAGAAGGAAAAAATGTCAAACTCACAGAAACAGAGGAGAATGGTGATTGCCAGGAGCTGGGGGAAGAGGAAGGAGGGAGCTGCTGTCCGACAGGCACAAAGTTTCAGTCGTGCGAGATGAGTAAGTTCTAGAGAGCTGCTCACAGCCCTGTGCCCAGAGTTCCCAGTACTGCAGCGTGCGCTTATGACTTGGTTAACTGGGCCGACCATATGGTAAGCGTTCTTACCACAATAAAAAAAAAACTGGGCAATTTCTGGTGATCACAAAATGCTTAGAGTATATAATTGAAGGAGTAGTACATGAAATATCAAACTTCAAACTTAATTTCGAAGAAATGAAAACTAGAATTGACATTGAAAGAATTAATATCTCACTAAATGTATTCTCTGAAAAAGATGTACAGTGTTTATAAATGCAGCGTTGAGAGGATCTGACGGGGTGACATTTTAACAAACTACTTGACGTTTAGTGGATACTCAATAAATGTTCGTTCTCCTTTCATTTCTGGTAACTTTGGACCCAATTCCTTCCCAGAGGCATCAGAAGAGATCACATCCATGTGCTTAGAGAACGTCACGTGTGCTCTGCGTCCTCCACGTAGGCAGGGCGGGATGGCTGAAGTGGGCTGGAGTCCCCACAGGTAGGAGTGTCCCTGATCAAACCTTAGCACGTCAGGTTCTGGTAAAATAGTTTCTCCTTAGAGCAGACTTTTTAAGAACAGAATGCTATAGCATATTTCAAAATTGTTCCTTTTTTCTTCCTCTGTCAGAAGCACAATATTTTTTCTCAGACATTCACTGTAAGAAGCAGGTCCAGCTGCTGGAGGCAAAACTCACAAAAGTTTGGGCCCCTGTGACC
>NW_025802808.1:0-1759 GCF_021613505.1 Equus quagga
CTAAACAGCCACAGGAATGCACGCATCCTGGGCACCCCCAGCAGCCAAGTGAGTCGCCCAGGCAGCCAGTCCCCAAAGAGGGTGCACATCACAATCCACATGAATGAAGAAAAATGGGCAAAACTCAATGCCTCAGCTAAGGGTGCCCCCTGGGGAGTGAGACTATGAGGCCGAGCAGGGACATGACTGTCACAGAAGTCAAGCACCAGTCATCCAGGGAGGGCGGCTTTTGTCAGGAGGAACACAGTGCCTCTGAGCTGCTGGAAATGTCCCATCTACTGACTTGGGTGGTGAATATACCTGTCTATACTACGTGAATCTTTAAACTGTACACACACACAAATATGTATGCATATATACCATGTCTTCTGTGTGTATATATCACCGTTTTAAAAAGGAAAACAATGAGCAATTGTCCAACAAAGTGATGGATTATTATTTTAAACAGGGAGAGAGAGCCCCTACTTTGCTCCTCACACATGCAGGCCCATTGTCACAGGTGGACCCCCCTGGCCTCCCCTCAGCACCCAACCCCCCCACCCCATGTTCTCGCCAGCAGCAAATAAGACCTAAACCCAGGAGTTCCCATCAATGCATGTTCCAGCTGCCTGAATGGAAACCCCTTGTTCTAGAAGGACACTGGACGCCCACCCAGCAATTCCAAGTGGGCATCAGTGCCCATCACACCACCCCATGTGCTGGCAGGTGATGGACTTGCTGGCAGAAACTCGTGCTGTCTCTTTGCCCCAGGGGACAGGGACAAGGTGCAGACAGCTCTCTGTCAGCAGGACGACTCTCCAAGGCCATTCTCAGGAAGCCTGAAGGAAAGCGAGCCCCACACAGGGAGGAAGGGCGGCCTGGGAACAGCGGGAGAGGGTGCTTGTCCTCGTTTTCTTTTCCATTTCATCACAGCCGTGCGGGAGGAAAGCAGGCGGGCTTGGTGCGAGTGTGTGTTGGTGTGCATGTGGGCTCACTTGCGTGTGCATGTGTGCACCTTGATCTCCATCTCCATCTCCATCTCTCCCCGGGGAATCCAGCTGCCCTGCCTGTGAGCAGCCTGTGGAGAGGCCCACGTGGTGAGGACCTGACGCCTCCTGCCACCAGTCGCACATGGGAGCAGAGACATAGATTTCCAGCCTGGGATGATGCAGCGCCTGCCGACATCCTGACTGACCCCTGAGTCAGAGCCACCCAGCCGTGCTGCCCTTGGGCTCCTGACCCACAGAGGCCAAGACAATAAACATTGGCTGCTGTGGGGGCTCAGTGTTGGGGTCGTCCGTCCCTCCACAGGAGATAGACCCCTCCTCAAAGCCTGTCCACTGTCCTCTGCGTGGCGGCCTTCACTCAGGGCTCCCTGAAGCCGTCTTACTTACATCTGTTCAGCGTCTCTGCCTTCCTCGTTAGGAGGAAGCCCCCGTGAGGACAAGGGATGTGTAGGTTCACTGTAGGTTCCCAGTGCCACGACAGCACACAGGCTCCTTGACAAATGGCCGAGGTGCAGCAATGCAGCAGACCAGGAGCCCCATCACTGATGTCCCATGTCTGAGAGGCGGGAACATGCCAGGGAACAAGCACGGGCCCTGAGTCAGGCCTCCCTGGTCCCAGCCCCGGCCCCAGCCCCAAGGGACCTCAGAGTCACCCAACCTGTAGGAGCCTCGGTTTCCACATCTGTGCACTGGGGATGATAGTAACAGTTAGCCCCCAGGATGCTAAAAGGAGAAAAGGCACACGCCTGGCACAGAGCAGCTGATCAATCAAG
>NW_025802809.1:0-2497 GCF_021613505.1 Equus quagga
ATCGATCTGTGTTCTCAGGCAGGGATGCCTGGGGCCTGACTGATGGGAGCAGAGAGTGCTGGGGTGGGGCTGGAGGGGGTGGGTTCAGACAAATTCCTCTCATTGCCTGCTAAGGAGACCCCATGACATCACGGCAGTTGAATTCTCTGGAGACTTGCTGTTTTCTTTTTTTAATTTCTTGATTTCATTTATTGCACAGGCTCTGGGAATTCAAGCACAGAGCAAACAAGATGAGGTCCCCTGCCCTCTGGGTGTTTGTCTCACAGTGGAGACAAAATAATTCACAGGAATATGAGTAAATGGATCCAACAGTTACACATTTGTTTTAGGGTCTTACAGGAAATGAAAAGCGTGCTGTGATTTTTAAAATAGTGTGTTCTTGGCAACGGATGGAATGCCTCCCATGTGTGTGAGACTGTCGCCTTCCACAGCGTGGGGAGTGATCGTTAGAGACCTAGAGGCTCCACCAGCAGAGGAGTTGTCTCAGGATCAGAGGCGTCCACAGAGGAAGTGAGCCCCAGGGAGGACGGGAGGCTCAGACGGAGGCTGTCACACCATGGGAGAGGGAGGCCACCCCCATGGGATGTGGAGGCGTGACGGACTCCCAAGCTCCTTTCTGATTTGGTGGGGACTGTTTCCCTTGTCAGGGACAGAAGTGTAAATTTTAGGCAAAAACTAGGAATTCACTGGCTCCTGTTCTAGGACATGCAGGGATTGGGGTGATGAGGATTTTAGGCTGGTTACTTTTAAAACTGCAGATGAGAAGTGGACTCTGAGGAGTGGAATTTGCTTGCCCTTTGATGAGAGACATTTGCATTTGTGAAGGAAGTCTCCAGCTCATGGGTGTGTGTCCCTCTCTGCACCAGGAGGAAGGTGGGATGGCCTTCTCTCTGGAAACTCTTAATGGGGACAGCAAGGACTTAAGTTGTTTACTGTCTGGTAGCCTCATGTAACTGACCCCCCCCCAAGAATCCTCCTTTGTCTTTAGCTATAGATAATATTTAAGCAGTGGCTTCTGCCATTTACTTAATCCAGTTTGATTCTTATCTAAAAGTTATAGGACCACCCAATAACGAGACCCTACTGGCACTGATACCATTTTAACAACGTTTTTTACATATTCTTTCCTTTGTCTTGTAAAGAGATAACTCACATACCTATGCCATACATTTAGCCTTACTCTCCACCCATGGTTGCAGCAGCAGCTCTGACTGCCCATGGGTCCTGTCCGCATGCTATTCCACACTATTCTCTAAATAAAAGAGCACTACTGCCACACCTTGAGACCCCAAGAAATCTTTCTTTCGACTCCTCGGCTCACCGGCCCCGCATCAGGGGGAGGCGACCTCAGGATTCGAATCACATCCTCAAGTCTCTCCCTCTGAAATTTCCAAATGTTTGGTGTAGTTTGATGTCATTCTCTCTTTGTGCAGACAAGTCTCGTCCCAATGTCTCCAGATGGTTGGCCCCACAGAGGAAAAGGCAGCTTCTCTCGCCCACCAGCCACACGCTTTAGATTTATGGCAAAAACGGGCAATTACTGCTCCTGCCCAGAGAGGAAAAGCCACACCTAAATCGTTGAGGGTTGAGTAGTAGGTGTGAGCGAGCAGCGTACCAGACCTAGGAGGCTTGTCGAACCAATAAGCAGAGGAAGCGACCAAAGTATCACGGACCAGGTCATCCTTTAGTATTGTGAGTGCATATTTCTTGTTTCAGTGTATGTCGATTTAATCATCCTTGGATAGAAATTAAACAGTTGTTGACTAGTAACCAGAAATTCGAAGAAGACAGTAATTCAAATACTGTAGACAGCTGCGGGGAAAGCGGCAAGGAGTGTAAGTGACAGGCTCCGGCATCGGTCGGAGACACGTTAGTGCTTTCAGGGGTTAAGTCTTCGGAAGGAAGCCTGTAAGGACAGGTAACCCCATGAGCGCGAGGCCTCCAACAATAACGATTTAAACGCTCCAATCAGAAGACAGACGTTGGCAGAATGGGGAAAGTGATTCAAGGGTATACTGCTCCCCAGAGCCCCAGTTTAGGAGTGAGGAGAGCGTCAAGGTGGAGGCAGCTGTCGCCCATCCCTCCCCTCGAAGTGACAAGTAAACAGACGCCCGTGGAGCAGCAGGCGTCCGACACCGCGCGGGGGACGCCGACGGACCCCGCAGGTGCACCTCCCAGGGCGGCGTGTGGGCGGGTGGGCGGGAGCTGGGGAGCCGGCCCTCCTGCAGCAGCTGGGGGCGCGGACCCGCGCAGGGCCTGTGGGCGGAGCTCGGGGGGGCGGGGCGGCAGGGGGGGCGGGGCGGCAGCGGGAGCGCCCACTGGCGGCGGCCCTGCCGCAGGACCGCGCCCCGCCCAGCGCGACCAGGAGAGGAGGCGGCTGGGCGGCGACGAGCCCCCTGTGGCTGTGGCCTGGCCTGGAACGCCCAGCGGCCTGACCCTGCATGCCAACAGGAGCAGGAGAAGCGGGAACAGGAGAAACAGCCCCCGCGCCGCCCCC
>NW_025802810.1:0-3339 GCF_021613505.1 Equus quagga
GTTGTTTAGTGCTTGCTTATTCTTCTCCTTGTAAGTGAGATCCTACATTATTTGACTTTCTCCCTGGGGCTTGTTTCACCTCTCCCAAAACCCTCACAGCCATTCTGGTGGTCACAAATGGCTGGATTGCATCCTTTGTTCCGGTGGGTGGTATGCCATTGTGTGGCTATAGCATATTTTCCTTCTGCATTCGTCCCTTGATGGGCACCAGGGCGGCTTCCAAGTCTTCAATAGCGGCAGTAGTGCAGTGGTGAACTCAGCGGTGCACATGTCTTTATGCAGTAGTGTTTCTGGGTTCTTTGGATAAACACACCACAGAGGAATAGCTGGATCATATGAGACACGGATTCTTAAATTTCTGAGGCAGTTCCACACCGCTTGGAGTACTGGCTGCACTGGTTTACACTCCCACCAGCAGTGCAGGAGGCTTCCACTCTCTCCACCTCCTCTCTGACCCTTGTTGTTTCCTATCTGCTTACTTATAGCCATTCTGACCACAGTGAGCTGCTGTGCCCTTGCAGTTTGCATTTGCATTGGCCTGAGACTTAATGATGGTGAACAAGTTTTCATGCACCTGTTGGCCCTCTTTCAATCTTCTTGGGAGCAATGTCTGTTTCCATCTTTTGCCCAGGTTTTCATTGGCTGCTTGTTTTTTTTTCTTGTGGAGACGTGCGAGTTGATTGTATCTTTGGGCTTTTCAACCCTTGTCCTATGTGTGCTGTGCAAACAACCTCCCGTGGTTGTTTTGCTGTCTTTGAATTGAGTCGATGGTTTCCTTGAGTGGGCAGAAGTGTGTGCATTTGATGTGGTCCCATTTGTTTCTTGTTTGCTTTGTGGCCCTTGCCCCGTCCGACATGCTTCTTCCAAATAGGGGGCTCAGACAGTTGGCAAAGTGGACTCTGCCTAGGTCTTCTTCTACAAGGTTCACGGTTTCAAGTCTGCCATTCAAGGCTTTAATCCATTTCGAGGTGGTGTGTGTGCCAGGTGTAACATCATGGTCTAGTCTCGTTGTGTCCATGTGGCTGTGCAGGCTTCCCAGCACCGTTTATTGTACAGACTCTCCTTTCTCCACTGTCTGCTCTTGACTCCCTGTTCGAAAATGGGATGTACATATGCGTTTGAGTTGGGCTGTCGGCTGTCGATTCTGTTGCATGGGTCTGCGTGCCTGTTGTTGGGCCCAGACTGTGCCGTTTCGGTACCTAGCAGTTCGTCCTCTATGTTGAAATCAGAAAGTGTGACACGTCCTGCTTTGTTCATTTTCCTGAGGATTCCTTTGCCTACTCAGGGTCTCTTGTTGCTGCCTAGAAACTTTAGGATTCTCTCTTCGATCTCTGTGGCCAATATTGCTGCAACTTTGACTGGGATTGCATAGAATCCAGAGATTACTTTCTCCGGAATGGACGTTTCAAGTGTGTTAATTCTTCCATTCCTAGAACCTGGAATCTCCTTCTTTCTCCTTGTGTCTTCTTGAATTTCTTTCCCCACACGTTTGCTAGTTTTCGATTGACATAGCTTACACCTCTTTTGCTAAGGTTCTTCATAAAGATCTTATTCTTCTCAATGGCAAGCTGTTTTTTTTTTTTTTAGCTTCACTTTTTCTATTCTTTGCAACTTTTAATTGGTTTTGTTTTGGCAGAATTGCATTGCTGTCCTCACATCTGCTGACAATGCTCCTGTGTTTGCTGTGGAAGTCTGGCCCTGTCTAAAGTCCCTTCCTATCTGCCTCTACACTACCTCAGACGGCTGCCGCACAATGACTGAAGCAGTGGTGAGGAGGCTCAGCCCCACCCGGGCTTACTCCGGGCCACTGACACAAAAGGTGTGGACCTCACCGCTGCACCACCGGCGAGCCCCTTTCCTGTTCCATTGGCAACCTGCAGTTGAGGGCAATGGGACTTGCATATGCTACTCGAGCCCAACTCTGGTACTGTGTAGATGAGGCCAGGTTGTTTTTCGGGTCCACTGTGATGTCAGAGGATTCGTCATAATTGTGTCTCTGCTGTCCCGGCAAGCTTCATAGACACAGGGTTTCAGAGCCCGCTTGGAGCAGTCTCATAACTCACCCTTCCCAATTAGCCCAGGCTTGACCTTCGCTGCCGTGTTTTGGGTAGTGAATTTCTCTGACTTTCAAATGTTCAAACAGACTCTGTCTAAAGACTGACATCATCGTTCATTGTGGATTATTCAGGTGTGATTTCTGTTCGCCTTCCATTTTCTGGGAACTTTTTTTTTTCCAGAGTATAATCGTCATGGTATTTCTCAGCTCTCACCCTTAGACATGCTTATCAGTCCGTTCTCCTTCATTCGAAGTGATTAATTCTGCATTTCACCCTATGTTCTCTAGGCCGAGGCGTGAATGCTTTCGTGACTCTTGGATGTTGTCTTTGAATTTGCACCGGTCACTTGAAGGAGTCTTTGCTGTCCTAGCCTAGGTCAAACTAAGCACTGAGAACACGTAGTCATCAGGGTTTGTTTGACATCCTGAGATCAGAAACTCCAAATTCGAGGTGGTCCTGGAATCTCCCTCCAGGGACACAATGTGTCTGAGACCAATTAGAAAAATCTGATGAATTCCTCTCTCCAGGAAAGATATTTTTCTGTCACTTCTCTGGATTAGGGAAGTTTCAAACCTCACCCCTGATCCTTGAACGTTCCCCTAGATTCCATCTAGATACAGGCTTGCCTCATTTCTATAGGCTGTGCCATTTGTTTGCCTTACATCCTCAGCCCTGGCCTGTTTATTTTTCTTGAAACAGAATTGTAATGTTCTAATTTTCAGCCCACTTCCTTACATATGGTGTCAAAACACATATTCAATAATCCTTCTAGTGCAAGAGGTACGGGGAGAGACTTTCATTGGAGCCAAACTGAGCACTCCAGCCTGGGTGGCAGCCTTCACAACTGAACGAAGCCCTGTGGAAAGGGGTGCTTTTCAGCACCCTTGTAGAGCCCTTCCAAACAAAGAGACATGCCCCAAGCGTGACAGGGGTCCATTCCTTCAAGGCGTCCAAGACATCTCTTGGGACACATTAGCACGTACCAAGTGGGCCCACGTGATGCCAGAGCTATGGAAAGTGAGACTGATCTGCAAAGAATGCCAGGGGCCTAGGAAACGAGGCATCTATTCTTCTCTTCAATGTCCTCAAGACACCATTCTTGACTTTGGATCATGCTTACTGCAGAAGGACCACGTAGGTCTGATAAGGCCCAAGTCCGGCCTCTTGCTTCCAATCAAGTTGCAAGGTTGAATCAGCATGGCCTCCCCATAGACTTGAATAGATTGCAACGTATCCAAAACACGTGAATTCTATGTTAATTCAAAAACTAGCAAACCTTTGG
>NW_025802811.1:0-2260 GCF_021613505.1 Equus quagga
GGCACTGGCCCCACTCTAAGGGCTGCAGGCCCGGGCGCAGCAGCTCACGCGGCCTAGAGCTGAGACTGCGGCCCCCGCCGGGATCACTCCCTCTGCCTGCGCCCTCCCACCGCCCAGTTGACACCCCGGCCCTATCTGAAGCCACGTGCTGGTCCCGGGACCATGAGGGGCTCTGCCAGGTGTGGGATCCGCCCCTCGCCTGTGATTGGCGGGGGGTGACCACGTCTGACCAATGGGTGCGAGGGGCGTGTCCTGGGCTCCTGGGAGAACTTTGTCTCCGGAAAACGACGCTGCTTGTAAGGCGGAACAAAGAAAACGAAACAAGAACCTGCGCGCGCACTTTTTTGCCGGGACCCCTTCTTTCCTGCTTTGCACAGTGTCACCGGCCCGTGTCCCACCTCCCCGCGCCCTGCCCCGGCCCCGCCCCGTCACACCCTCCCCGCTCCCGGTCTCCCCATCACCGCAGTGCTCTCCACGCGGGGCCCGAGGGAGACTTCAAGCCCCGCTCAGGTCCCTGCTGTGCCGGGACATCCCGGCTCCCATCTCGCTGGGAGGAGAAGCCCAACCCCGCCGGGCCACGGCGCCGCAGGGGCCGACCTCGCCTCCCCCTCCTCTCTGCCCACGTGGCGCCCTCCACACCCGCCCTGCAGCTCCTCCCACTCCTGGCGGTGCCCACCGGGCCTTTGCCCTGCTCTGCGCTCCTCCTGGAGCCTCCGTCCGCCCCCGTATCTGCCTGGATCCTCCCCATTCCCAGGTCTCTGCTCACGGGTCCCCTTCCGCAGAGTCCCCTCGTCCTCCCTTGCTGACATAGCACCCGTTACTCCCGGCCCCTTCCCCTGACATATTTTTCTTCCTAAGATTTATCCCGATCTAACGTTGTATTTTATATTTAATCATTTACTGGTTCAGTATCTGTCTCCTGTCTCTGAAATATACGCTCCGAGAGGGCAGGAATTTAAAGCTTTTTTTCCCCACTACTGAATTCACGCGGTTCCTAGAAACGGCACAGGCACTTAGCGGTCGATGGATAATTGCTGAATAAGTGAATGGAAGGAAAGGATAGAGATGTGCAGCAGGATGCTGATGGGCAGCACTGGCTAACACTCCTATGAGCCCACTATGTGCTGTCACCTCTCGCAGGGCTCCACACCTCATTCATTCATTCATTCGCTCACTCATTCATTATTTCACTCAAACACGTGTTTCCTGAGCACCTACTATGTACCAGCAACTATGTGGGCTCCAGGACTAAAGCCATGAGCAAAACATCAAAAATCCCTTTATTCAAGGACTTAGTTTCCGAGGAGGAAGCCAGACAAAGAGCGAGAGAGAACTAAGCCTCAGGGAGTGCTCCATGGTGGGTTAAGTGCCGTGAGGGGAAGTGAGGGGGAGGGGGAGAGGAGGTGGGGAGGGGCTGGACGGGGACTTTTAATGGGGTGGCCTGGACGGCTCACTCAGAAGCAGCTTTTGAGTCAAGACCTCAAGGAGCCTGTCGAATCCTCCCCACACCCTACGAAGGAGGGACCATCATCATCCTTATTTTCCACTGGAGAAAAGTGAGGCTCAGAGAGATTCAGAAACTCACCCACGGCCACACAGCTGCCGAGTGGCAGAGCCGGTTCCAACCCCACAGTCTGGTTGTAACTTTGCTCCTCCGGGTCTCGTCCAGACCCTCGGGGGCTCTGGATCTGGGGGGTCCCAGGCTGTGTGTTCCCCCAGAGCTTTGGGACACTCCCTCTTGGGGCCTCTCTCCCTCCGCCCTCCCAACTTCCTGAGGAGCAGGGAGGGGAGACGCTGTACATGCAGCTAGAATTCATTTCAGTGTCAACTCTGGACCCTCATTTTCAGGGGATAATTCAATTACTTTTTAATCACAAACAGGATATCCGCATTCCCTCTGCGTGAGCTCCGGCCAGGGTCATGGGGGGGGGGGGGGGGGGGCATGCCGGGGGGGGGGAGCTGCAGGAGCCACTGTCCAGGCCCTGCACGTCACGTCTGAGGGTGCAAGCGTGTGTGCAAATGACCCTCCTGCCCAGGCACCAGACAGCCCCGGAAGATGCTCCTGTGAGTTCTGCCTGACGTGGGCAGCTGTTCAGATATATATTTGTCCCCAACAGCCTGCCTCCTCTCCAACCCTTAAAACAGCTCAAAAAGGGAGCTGTGACAGAAGAGCCTGACATCAGAAGTTTCCACTAAAACAAGAAAAGGGACCCACTTTGAAGTCAGTCCCGGGATGCGGGCTGCAGAGAGGCATCTGCGG
>NW_025802811.1:2270-2890 GCF_021613505.1 Equus quagga
CCAAAAGCCAGAAGAGAGAGCGGCCCCCACCCAGCTGGCCCTCCTCCGCCTGTGGGCCTGCGGTGTTCCTGTCCCTGGAACAGCGCATCCCGGCTGTCACGCTTCTGAAAAGCCCCCGTTCGTCACCCCGCAGCTCTGGGGGGCTCTGCTGAAGCACAAATAGGTGCGTGGGGGCATCTCCCTGTTACCCATTGGCCCCCGTGGCACGGGGATGTGCATGGCCCTCTGCAGGGAGCAGGGCCAGAGGGCAGGGGACAGAGGGAGGGCAGGCTTTGACTGGAGAGAAGGTGACACTGCAGGAGGCAGGGCAAGGGCTCGGGGGAGGTGGGCGGGATAGAGTAGGGTCTTGCAGGGGGTGGGGGTCTGGGGCTTGTACTCTGAGAGAAGTCCCTGGGGGATTCCGAGCGAGCAGGGACATGGTTGACTTAGACTCTCACGGGATCCCTCTGTCTGCAGTAGGGGGTTGAGGCTGGGAGCGGGAGACCACTGAGGAGTAGACTGGAATATTCTGGCGAAAGATGGTCTGGATCAGGGTGGCAGCAGTAGACGTGGAGAGAAGTACCCAAGTGTCCAACATCCAGAGCAGGAAGGAACGAGGCCCAGGGAGAAAAGAAGTGTTC
>NW_025802812.1:0-12619 GCF_021613505.1 Equus quagga
AGACAAATTAGACAACTCTGATGAATTCCTCTCTCCAGGAAAGATATTTTTCTGTCTCCTTTCCGGATTTGCGAAATTTCGAACTTGACCCCTGATCCTTGAACTTTCCCCTAGATTCCGTCTAGATACGGGCTTACTTTATTTCTATAGGCTGTGCCATTTGTTTGCCTTACATCCTCAGCCCTGGCCTGTTTATTTTTCTTGAAACAGAATTGTAATGTTCTAATTTTCAGCCCACTTCCTTACATATGGTGTCAAAACACATAATCAATAATCATTCTCCAGCAAGAGCTATGGGGATAGAATGTCATTGGAGCTAAACTGATCACTCTAGCCTGGGAGGGCAACCTTCACAAAGGAACGAAGCCCTCTGGAAAATGGTGCTTTTCAGCACCCTTGTAGAGCCCTTCCATACAAAGAGACATACCCCAAGCGTGACAGGGCTCCATTCCTTCAAGGCTTCCAAGACATCTCTTGGGACACATCCGCATGTACCCAGTGGGCCCACGTGACACCACAGCTATGGAAACTGAGACTGATCATCAAAGAATGTTAGGGGCCTAGGAAAGGAGGCCTCGATTCTTCTCTTCAATATCCTCAAGACATCATTCTTGACTTTGCATTATGCTTAAGGCACAAGGACACTGTAGGTCTGATGAGCCCCAAGTCCAGCCTCTTGTTTCCAATCAAGTTTCAAGCTTGAGTCAGCATGGCCTCCCCATTGACTTGAATAGATGAGAATGTTCTCCTCTCAGTGGTTGTCCCTCTATTCTCGCTTCTTGCCAAGGATTCCTTTCTTATCCCTTTAATCAGAGTCCGTTTTATCTCTTCCAGTTTCCGTGACCGCTTCCGTTTGTCAAAGCTGTTTCTGGCCCTCTCTCCTTTTAATAGCCTAGCACAGGCCAATCCTCACACTGTAACCATGCGGCCATCTTGGGGGACAGGTTCACTGTGATGTCACAAACAACCTCAAAATTCGAAGTTGTCCTGACAACCTCCATGCACACAGAGTTTCAGAGCCATCTAAGACCAGTCTGACTCTTCACCCTTTCCAGGTTGGATAGTTGTCCTTTTTCTGGATTTTTTCTCAGTTTCTAACTTTCTCCTCAAACTTTGAAAGGCCTACTACATTCTCTCTAGACACTGGTTTCTTTCCTGTAAGATTACCCTGGGTTGTATCTCTATATTTCATGTAGATGCCCAAGTAGGTGGACGTTCCCCAGAGAAAGTCCTGGACTCCCTCCCAAGTTGAAGTTGCCCAGGCAATCCTCTGATGCGCAATGATCATGTCATCTCCTAGCACTCTGCCAATTCCTCCTTGGCAGGTCACATGTTTTCCTTGCTTCTTCCTTTGGGGAAGTGGAAAAGATGCATTCATAGATTGTAATAGTCTCATGGGTCTTTTTGTGGTGTGTATTGATAACGTATCCTCACAATTGCTACTTATTTATGATCTCTGTCCACACCATACCATGTAATCTATATTTCCTAACACTGCTAATGTGATGTGCACCCGTGATGTAAAACAGTGAGGCACGGGCCACGGAACAGTAAGTGGGAACTTACCTGCTCCACCAGAGGGCCGGCCCTGAAATGTACTTTTGGACCAACCTTCTGCCTGGACTTGCGAAGAGGTGGGCCTGTTTCGATTATTTGTGAAGGTGATTAGGAGAAACGTCATGGACGGTAACCTTTTCCCATGGTTCATGTGTTTAGCATGAATCATGATCTCTGGGTAGTATTCCTCATCTATTTGGAATGGTCTACCTTTCTGTAGCATGAGTAAGCATTTTGAGGTGATTTTCCATGCTTGGAAGTGCACCTTCTCTAATCTCTTTCAGCCCCCAAAGCTTTATGCCATCATTCTGGACCCCTTTTTGGTTTTTTGATTTTTAGTGAATTTATTGCAATAACCCTGCATTAGTGCATCCTATATCTTTCAGATTTGCATCCTCATCGATTTAGACTTCTGTGTATGTCACATCATCTTCACCAGAATAAACCTAATCACACGCCCTCACCAAACACTTTTGGCTAATCATCTCTTTCACCCTCACCCACCACACCACTTTGACTCTAGGAACCCGCAATCAAATGTCCCATGCCACCTGTTCTTTCCCGCTTGTTTTTTCTTCTCCTCTTAAGTGAGATCCTACAGTATTTGACTTTCTCCCTGGGGCTTGTTTCACTTCCTCTAAAGCCCTCACAGCCATTCTGGTGGTCACAAATGGCTGGATTGCATCCTTTGTTCCGGCTGACAGGTATGCCATTGTGTGGCTATAGGCCATCTTCCTTCTGCATTCGTCCCTTGCTGAACACCAGGGCGGCTTCCAAGTCTTGGATAGCAGGAGTAAGGCTATGGTGAACTGAGCGGTGCACATTTCTTTATGCAATAGTGATTCCAGGTTCTTTGGATCAACACTCCGCAGAGGAATAGCTGGATCATATGGGACATGGATTCTTAAATTTCTGAGGCACTTCCACACCGCTTGGCGTAGTGGCTGCACCAGTCTACACTCCCACCGGCAGTGCAGGAAGCTTCCCTTCTCTCCACCTCCTCTCTGACACTTGTTTCTTGTCTTCTTCCTTATAGCCATTCTGACCCCTTTGACCTGCCGTGTCCTTGCAGTTTAGATTTTCATTTTCCTGAGACTTAATGATGGTGAACAAGTTTTCATGCACCTGTTGGCCCTCTTTCGATCTTCTTGAGAGAGATCTCTGTTTCCATCTCTAGCCCAGGTTTTCATTGGCTTGTTGTTTTTTTTCTTGTGGAGACGTGTAAGTTAATTGTATCTTTGGGCTTTTCACCCCTTGTCTGATGATTGCTTTGCAAACATCCTCCTTCAGTTGTTGTGCTGTCTTTTCATTGAGTCTTTGGTTTCCTTGACTGGGCAGGAGCGTGTGCATATGATGTCGTCCCGTTAGTTTCTTGTTTCCTTTGTTCCCCTTGCCCTGTCAAACATGCTTCTTCCCAATAAGCGGATCACATAGATGGCAAAGAGCCCTCTGCCTAGGTCTTCTCCTACCAGTTTCTCGGTTTCCAAGTGTGCCATTCAAGGCTTTAATCCATTTCGAGGTGGTGTGAGTGCCAGGTGTAACATCATGGTGTACTCTCGTTGTGTTCCATGTGGCTGTGCAGGCTTCCCAGCACCGTTTATTGTAGAGACTCTCCTTTCTCGACTATCTCCTCTTGGCTCCCTGGTTGAATATGGGCTATCCATGTACGTTTGAGTTGGGCTCTGGGCTCTCGATTCTGTTGCAGGGGTCTGTCTGCCTGTTTCAGGACCCAGACTGTGCCATTTCGGTACCTAGCGCTTCATCCTATATGTTGAAATCTGAAAGTTTGATATGTCATGCATTGTTCATTTTCCTGAGGATTCCCTGGCCTATGCAGGATCTCTTGTTGCTGGCTAGAAACTTACAGATTCTCTCTTCTATCTCTGTGGGAAATATTGCTGCAACGTTGACTGTGATTGCATGGAATCCACAGATTCCTTTCTCCGGTATGGACCTTTCAAGTGTGTTAAGTATTCCATTCCGACATGCCGGAATATCCTTTTTCCTTGTGTCTTCTTGAATTACTTTCCCCAAACGTTTGCGGGTTTTCAATGGCCATAGCTTTCACCAGTTATGCTATAGTTCTTCAGAGAGATCTTCTTCTTCGTAGTGGCAAGCTCTTGTTTGTTTGTTTGTTTGTTTTTAGCTTCTGTTTTTTTATTCTTTGCAACATTTAATTGGTTTTGTTTTGGCAGAAGTGCAATGCTGTGCTCACATCTGCTGGCAATGCTCCTGTATTTGCTGTGGAAGTCTGGCCCTGTCTAACGTCCCTTCCCATTTGCCTCTACACTACCTCGGACGCCTGCCCCAGAATGACTGAAGCAGCGGTGAGGAGTCTCAACCCCAGACTTCCACCCAGCCCACACCGGGCCACCGATCCAGAAGGTGCGGACCTCACTGCACCAACACCGGCCGGCCCCGTTCATGTTCCATGGGCCACCTGCTGTTGAGTGCAATGGGACTTGAATATGTTACTTGAGCCCAACTCTGGCACTGTGTCGATGAGGCCAGGTTGTCTTTCGGGTCCACTGCGATGTCAGAGGATTTGTCATAATTGTGTCTCTGCTGTCCAGTCATGCTTCATGGACACAGGGTTTCAGAGCCCACTTGGTGCAGTCTCATAACTCACCCTTCCCAGTTAGCCCAGGTTTGACCTTCGTTGCCCTTTTTTCACTTGTGAATTTCTCTGAATTTCAAACGTTCAAGCAGGGTGTGTCTAAAGATGGACATCATCATTCATTATGGATTATTCAGGTGTGATTTCTGTTCGCCTTACATTTGCTGGGTCCTTTTTTTCTTTTACATAGTATACTCGTCATGGTCTTCCTCAGCTATCTCCCTTAGATGTGCTTAGCAGTTCGTTCTCCTTCATTCCAAGTGATTAATTTTGTATTTCTTTATTCATGGTATGTTCTCTGGGCCGAGGTTGTGAGTGCTTTTGTGACTTTAGGTTGTTGTCTTTGAATTGCACTGATCACTGTAGGAATCTTTGCTATCCTAGCCTAGGTCAAACTTAGCACTGAGAACACATGATCATCTGGGTTGGTTTGACATCCTGAGATCAGAATCTCCAAATTCGAGGCGGACCTGCAACCCCCTTCATGGACAAAATGTTTCCGAGACAAATTAGACAAATTGGATGAATTCCTCTCTCCAGGAAAGATATTTTTCTGTCTCTTTTCCGGATTTGGGAAGTTTCAAACTTGACCCCTGATCCTAGAACTTTCCCCTAGATTCCACCTAGATACGGGATTACTTAATTTCTATAGGCTGAGCCATTTGTTTGCCTTACATCCTCTGCCCTGGTCCATTTATTTTTCTGAAACAGAATTGTAAAGTTCTAACTTTCAGCCAACTTCCTTACAGATGGTGTCAAAACACAATAGTCAATAATCCTTCTCCAGCAAGAGGTAGGGGGAGAGAATTTCATTGGAGGGAAACTGAGCACTCTAGACTGGGAGGACAGCCTTCACAAAGGAATGAAGCCCTCTGGAAAAGGGTGCTTTTCAGCACACTTGTAGAGCCCTTCCAAACAAAGAGACATACCCAAAGCATGACAGGGCTCCATCCCCTCAAGGCTTCCAAGACATTTCTTGGGACACATTAGCATGTACCCAGTGGGGCCCATGGCGCCAGAGATATGGAAAGTGAGACTGATCTTCAAAGAATGCTAGGGGCCTAAGAAAGTAGACATCGATTCTTGCCTTCAATGTCCTCAAGACATCATTCTTGACTTTGGATTATGCTTAAGGCAGAAGTACAACCTAGGTCTGAAAAGGCCCAAGTGCAGGCTCTTGTTTCCAATCAAGTTGCAAGCTTGAATCAGCACGGCCTCCCTTACACTTGAATAGATGTCAATGTTCTGCTCTCAGTGCTTGTTCCTCCATTCTCGCTTCTTGCCAAGGATTCCTTTCTTATCCCTTGAATCAGAGACTCTTTTATCTCTTCCAGTTTCTATGGCCGCTTTCCGTTTGTCAAAGCTGTTTCTGGGTATCTCTCCATTTAATAGCCTATCCTAGGCCAATCCTCAGACTGTAACCATGCGGCCATCTTGGGGGACAGGGTCACCGTGATGTCATAAATGACCTCAAAATTCTAAGTTGCCCTGACAACCTCCATGCACATAGAGTTTCAGAGCCATCTCAGACCAGTGTGACTCCTCACCTTTACCAGGCAGGATAGTTTTTCTTTTTCTGGATTTCTTGTCGTTTTCTAAATTTCTCCTCAAACTTTGAAAGGCCTGCTACATTCTCTCTAGAAACTGGTTTGTTTCCTGTAAGATTATCCTGGGTTTTATCTCTTATATATTGGGTAGATGGCAAAGTGGGTGGAACTTCCCCAGAGAAAGTCATGGACTGCCTCCCAAGTTGAAGTTCCCAGGCAATCTTCTGATATTCAATGATCGCGTCTTCTCCTAGCACTCTGCCAATTCCACCTTGGCAGGTCCCATGTTTTCCTTCCTTCTTCCTTTGGAGAAGTGTACCAGATGCGTTCATAGATTGTAATAGTCTCATAGTTCTTCTTCTGTTGATTCTTGATAAGGTATCCTCACAATTGACACTTATTTATGATCTCTCTCCGCACCTTACCATGAAATCTATATTTCCTCACACTGCTAATGTGATGTGCACCCGTGATGTGAAACAGAGAGGCCTGGGCCGCCCAAGCGGAATGTGGACACTTACCTGCTCCACTACAGGGCAGGCCCTGAATTGTACTTTTGGACCAACCTTTTGCCTGAACTTGGGAAGACGTTGGCCTGTTTGGATTACTCGGGAAGGTGGTTAGTAGCAACATCATGGACTGTAAGATTTACCATTGGTTCATGGTTTTGGGACTGATCATGTTCTCTTGGTAGTATTCCTCTTCCTCTAATTCAATGGTCTATCTTACTGTAGCATCTGTAAGCATTTTGTGGTGATTTTCCATCCTTGGAAGTTCACCTTCTCTAATCTCTTTCAGCCCCCAAAGCTTTATGCCGTCATTCTGTACCACTTTTTGGATTTTTGATTTTTGGTGAATTTATTGCCGTAACCCTGCATTAGAACATCCTATATCTTTCAGATTTGCATCCTCATCGATTTAGACTTCTGTGTACGTTACATCATCTTCACCAGCGGAAGCCTAATCACAGGCCCTCACCACATACTTGTGTCTCATCATCTCTTTCTCCCTCCCTCACCGCCTTGCTTTGCCTCTGGGAACCCCGAATCCAATGTCCCGTGCCACCTGTTGGTTAGTGCTTGTTTATTCTTCTCCTTGTAAGTGAGATCCTACGGTTTTTGACTCTCAACCTGGGGCTTGTTTCCCTTCCCCTAAAACCCTCACAGCCATTCTGGTGATCAAAATGGCTGAATTGCATCCTTTGTCCCGGCTGAGTGGTATGCCATTGTGTGGCTATAGCCCATCCTTCTGCATTCGTCCCTTGCTAAGCACCAGGGCGGCTTCCAAGTCTTGGCTAGCGGGAGTAAGTCTGTGCTGAACTCGGCAGTGTACACGTCTTTATGCAATAGTGTTTCCAGGATCTTTAGATCAACTCGCCGCAGAGGAATATCTGGATCATAAGGGACAAGGATTCTTAAATTTCTGAGGCAGTTCCACACTGCTTGGCGTAGTGGCTTCACCGGTATCCACTCCCACCAGCAGTGCAGTAGTCTTCCCTTCTCTCAACCTCCTCGCTGCCACTTGTTTCCTGTCTGCTTCCTTATAGCCATTCTGACCACAGTGAGCTGCTATGTCGTTGCAGTTTGGAATTGCATCGGCCTGAGACTTAATGATGGTGAACAAATATTCATGCACATGTTGGCCCTCTTTCAATCTTCTTGGGAGAAATCTGTGTTTCCATCTTTTGCTCAGGTTTTAATTGGCTTTTTGTTTTGTTTCTTGTGGAGAGGTGCGAGTTGATTGTATCTTTGGGCTTTTCACCCGTTGTCCGATGTGTGGTTTGCAAACATCGTCTCCCAGTTGTTGTGCTGTCTTTGCATTGAGTCGTTGGTTACCTTGACTGGGCAGAAGTGTGTGCATTTGATGTGGTCCCATTTGTTTCTTGTTTCCTTTGTTGCCCTTGCCCAGTCGGGCTTGCTTCTTCCAAATAGGTGGCTCAGACAGATGGCAAAGAGCACTCTGCCTAGGTCTTCTCCTACAAGGTTCACGGTTTCAAGTCTGCCATTCAAGGCTTTAATCGATTTCCAGAATGTATGTGAGACAGGTGTAACATCATGGTGTACTCTCGTTGTGTTCCATGTGGCTGTGCAGGCTTGCCAGCACCGTTGATTGTAGAGACTCTCCTTTCTCCACTGTCTCCTAGTGGATCCCTGGTCGAAAATGGGATGTCCATGTAAGTTTGAGTTGGGCTTGGGGCTCTCGATTCTGTTGCATGGGTCTGTGTGCCTGTTTTAGGGCCCAGACTGTGCTGTTTCGGAACCCAGCGCTTCGTCCTTTATGTTGAAAGCATAAAGTGTGACACGTCCTGCTTAGTACGTTTTCCTTAGGATTCCTTTGTCTATTCAAGGTCTCTTGTTGCTGGCTAGAAACTTTCGGGTTCTGTGTTCTATCTCTGTGCCAAATATTGCTGCAACATTGAATGGGATTGCATGGAATCCAGAGATTTCTTTCTCCAGTATGGACTTTTGAAGTGTGTTAATGCTTCCATTCCTAGATCCAGGAATATCCTTCTTTCTCCTTATTTCTTCTTGAATTTATTTCCCAAACATTTCCTAGTTGTCGATTGACATAGCTTTCACCTGTTTTGCTACGGTTCTTCATAGAGATCTTAGTCTTTTCACTGGCAAGCTGGTTTTTATTTATTTTAGCTTCAGTTTTTATATACTTCACAACGTTTAATTGGTTTTATTTTGGCAGAACTGCATCGCAGAGCTCACATCTGCTGGCAATGCTCCTGTATTTGCTGTGGAAGTCTGGCCCTGTCTAATGTCACTTTCCATCTGCCTCTAGACTACCTCGGATGCTGGCCCCAGAATGACTGAAGCAGTGGTGAGCAGGCTCACCCGAGGGTTCACCCGGCCCACATCAGGCCACCAACCCAGAAGGTGCGGACCTCATCGCTGCACCACCGGCCGACCACTTTCATGTTCCATTGGCAACCTGCAGTTGAGGGCAATGGGACTTGAATATGCTACTTGAGCCCAACTCTGGCACTGTGTAGATGAGGCCAGGTTGTTTTTCGGGTCCACTGTGATGTCAGAGGATTTGTCATAATCGTGTCTCTGCTCTGCCGGCAAGATTCATGGACACACCATTTCAGAGCCCGCTTGGAGCAGTCTCATAATGCACCCTTCCCACTTAACCCAGGATTGACCTTTGCTGCCGTTTTTTGGCTTGTGAATTTCTCTGCCTTTCAAAGGTTCCAGCAGAGTCTGTCTAAAGACTGACATCATCTTTCATTGTGGATTATCCAGGTGTGATTTCTGTTCGCCTTCCATTTTCTGGGAGCTTTGTTTCTTTACCATAGTATAATCTTCATGGTATTTCTCAGCTATCTCCCTTAGGCATGCTTATCACTCTGTTCTCCTTCATTCCCAGTGATGAATTTTGCATTTCTTGGATCACCGTATGTTCTCTAGGCGGACGTGTGATTGCTTTTGTGACTCTTGGTTGTTGTCTTTGAATTTGCACCGGTCACTTGAAGGAGTCTTTGCTGTCTTAGCCTAGGTCAAACTAAGCACTGAGAACACGTGGTCATCTGGGTTGGTTTGACATCCTGAGGTCAGAAACTCCAAATTCGAGGTGGTGCTGGCAACCCCCTTCATGGACACAATGCTTCCAAGACAAATTAGACAAATCTGATGAATTCCTCTCTCCAGGAAACATATTTTTCTGTCTCTTTTTTGGATTGGGACGTTTCAAACTTGACCCCTGATCATTGAACGTTCCCCTAGATTCTGTCAAGATACGGGCTTACTTTATTTCTATAGGCTGTGCCATTTGTTTGCCTTACATCCTCAGCCCTGGCCTGTTTATTTTTCTTGAAACAGAATTCTAATGTTCTAATTTTTAACCAACTTCCTTACATATGGTGTCAAAACAAATAATCAATAATCCTTGTACAGCAAGAGATCGGGGGAGAGAATTTCATTGGAGGGAAACTGAGCACACTAGCCTGGGAGGTCAGCCTTCACGAAGGAACGCAGCCCTGTGGAAAAGGGTGCTTTTCAGCACCCTTGTAGAGCAATTCCAAACAAAGAGACATACCCCAAGCATGACAGGGCTCCATTCCTTCAAGGCTTCCAAGACATCTCTTGGGACACATTAGCATGCTACCTGTGGGCCCCAGTGACGACAGAGCTATGGAAAGTGAGACTGATCTTCAAAGAATGCTAGGGGTCTCGGAAAGGAGGCATCGATTCTTCTCTTCAATGTCCTCAAGACATCATTCTTGACTTTGGATTATGCTTAAGGAAGAAGGACAACTTAGTTCTGATAGGGCCCAAGTGTGGCATCTTGTTTCCAATCAAGTTTCAAGCTTGAATCAGCATGGCGTCCCCATAGACTTGAATAGATGACAATGTTCTCCTCTCAGTGCTTGTGCCTCTATTCTCACTTCTTGCCAAGGATTCCTTTCTTATCCCTTGAATCAGAGTCAGTTTGATCTCTTCTACTATCTGTGCCCGCTTTCTGTTTGTCAAAGCTGTTTCTTGTTATCTCTCCCTTTAATAGCCTATCCTAGGCCAATCCTCAGACTGTAACCATGCAGCCCTCTTGTGGGACATGTTCACCATGATGTCATAAAGAACGTCAAAATTCTAAGTTGTCCTGACAACCTCCATGCACACAGAGTTTCAGAGCTATCTCAGACCAGTCTGACCCCTAACCCTTTCCAGAAAGGAGAGTTTTCCTTTTTCTGGATTTCTTGTTGGTTTCTAACTTTCTCCTCGAACTTTGAAAGGCCTAGCACAAAATACCTAGACACTGATTTCTTTCCTGTAAGATTATCCTGGATGGTATCTCTTATATCTTGTGTAGGTGGCCAAGTGGGTGGACATTCCCCAGAGAAATTCCTGAACTCCCTCCCAACTTGAAGTTGCCCAGGCAATCCTCTGATGCACAATGATCGTGTCATCTCCTAGCACTCTGCCAATTCCACCTTGGCAGGTCACATGTTTTCCTTCCTTCTTCCTTTGGGGAAGTGTACCAAATGCATACATAGATTGTAATAGTGTCGTGCTTTTTCTTCTCTGGCATATTGATAAGCTATCCTCACAATGGCTACTTATATATGATCTCTCTCTGCACTGTACCATGAAATCTATATTTCCTAAGACTGCTAATGTGATCTGCACCTATGATGTGAATCAGTGAGGCCCAGACCGAGACAGGAGAACGTGGGCACTTACCCGGTCTACCACAGGGCAGGCCCTGAATTGTACTTTTGGACCAACGTATAGCCTGAGCTTGGGAAAACGTGCACCTGTTTGGATTATTTGTGAAGGTGATTAGTAGTAACATAATGGACAGTAACCTTTTCCTGTTGTTCATGGGTTTAGCATGGATCATGTTCTTTGGGGAGTATTCCTCTTCATCTGTTTGGAATGGTTTACATTTCTGTAGCATCAGTAAGAATTTTAAGGTTAATATCCATCCTTGGAAGGTCACCTTCACGATTCTTTTTCAGCCCCCAAAGCTTTATGCCATCATTCTGGACCCCTTTTTGGATCTTTGAATTTTGCTGAATTTATTTCCATAAACCTGCATTAAGACATCCTATATCTTTCAGATAGCTTACATCATCGTCACCAGCGTAAGCCTAATCACTGGCCCTCACCACACTCTTGTGCCTCACCATCTCTTTCCCCCAACCCCCAACCGACCAGCTTTGCCTCTGGGAATCCCCAGTCAAATGTGCCATGCCACCTGTTCATCATCTGGGTAGGTTTGACATCCTGAGATCAGAAGCTCCAAATTCGAGGTGGACCTTGAAACCCCCTTCATGGACACAGTGTCCTTCTGTCTTAAGTATAATCCAAAGTCAAGAATGTTCTCATGAGGACATTGTAGAGAAGAATCAATACCTCCTTTCCTACGCCTCTAGCATTCTTTGAAGATCAGTCTCACTTTTCAAAGCTCTGGCGTCATGAATTCCCACTGGGTACATGTTAATGTGTCTCTTTGTTTGGAAGGGCTTTACAAGTGTGCTGAAATGCACCCTTTTATACAGGGCCTCATTTCTTAGTGAAGGCAGTATGTCCATGAAAGGGGTTGCCAGGACCCTGCGAATTTGGACTTTCTGATATCAGGTTGTCAAATCAACCCAGATAACCACGTGTTCCCAGTGCTTAGTTTGACCCAGGCTAGGATAGCAAGCAGTCCTACAACTGACCGGTGCAAATTCAAAGACAACAACCAAGAGTCATGAAAGCACTCACACCTCGCCCTAGAGAACATACGGTGATTAAAGAAATACAAAATTAGTCATTACGAACTGAGGAGAACAGACTGATAAGCATGTCTAAGGGAGATAGTTGAGAAAGACCATGACGACTATAATATGGAAAAGAAAAAAGTCCCAGAAAACGGAAGGTGAACAAAAATCACACCTGAATAGTCCACAATGAGAGATGTCAGTCTTTACACAGACTGTGCTTGAACGTCTGAAAGTCAGAGCAATTCACAAGCCAAAAGATGGCAGCGAAGGTCAAACCTGCGCCAACTAGGAATGGTGAGTTATTAGACTGCTACAAGCAGGCTCTGAAGCCCAGTTTCGATGAAGCATGCCGGGACAGCAGAGACACGATTATGACAAATCCTCTGACATGACGGTGGACCCAAAAAACAACCTGCTCTCATCTACACAGTGCCAGAATTGGGCTCAAGTAGCAAATTCAAGTCCCATTGCCCTCAACTGCAGGTTGCCAATGGAACATGAAAGGGGTAGGCCCGTGGTGCAGAGGTGAGGTCCACACCTTCTGGGTCGGTGGCCCGGGGTGGGCCGGGTGGACCCTCGGGTGAGCCTGCTCACCGCTGCTTCAGTCATTCTGGGGCAGGCGTCCGAGGTAGTATAGAGGCAGATGGGAAGGGACGTTAGACAGGGCCAGACTTCCACAGC
>NW_025802812.1:12629-14339 GCF_021613505.1 Equus quagga
GCTATCAGGAACCAGACAGGAAGCAACAAGTGTCAGAGAGGAGGTGGCGAGAAGGGAAGCCTCCTGCACCGTTGGTGGGAGGGCAGAGCGGTGCAGCCACTACACCAAGCGGTGTGGAACTGCCTCAGAACTTTAAGAATCCATGTCCCATATGATCCAGCTATTCTTCTGTGGCGTGTTGATCCAAAGAACTCGGAAACACTACTGCATAGTGTTCAAGCAGAATCTGTCTAAAGACTGATGTCTATCACTGTGGATTATTCACTTGTGATTTCTGTTGGCCTTCCACTTGACAGGACCTTATTTTCTTTTCCATAGTCCAATCATCATGGTCCTTGTGAGTTATCTCCCTTTGGTATGCTTATCAGTGCGTTCTCCTTCATTCCAAGTTATGAATTTTGCATTTCTTTAATCACCTTAGGTTCTGTAGGCCGAAGTGTGAGTCCTTTCGTGATTGTTGGGTGTTGTCTTGGAATTTTTATAGGTCACTTGTAGGAATCTGTGCTATCCTGGTCGAGTTGACACTGCGCCCTGAGAACTCGTGTTCGTCTTGGCTGGTTTGACATTCTGAGATCAGAAACTCTAGATTCGTGGGGGTCCTGGCAACCCTCTTCACGGACATTATGTTTCTGAGACAAGTTAGCAAAATCTGATGAACTCCTCTCTCCAGGTAACAGATTTTTCTGTCTCTTTTCTGGATTTGGGAAATTTCGAACTTAACCCCTGATCATTGGGGGCTCCACCAGATTAGGTCTAGATACTGTCTTACTTTATTTCCACAGGGTTTTCTATTGGTTTGACTTACATCCTCAGCTCTGGCATGTGTAGTTTTCTTTAAATATAATGGTAGTGTTCTAATTTTCAGCCAACCCCCTTCCATATGGTGTCAAAACACAGAGTCAGTACTCCTTCTACGGCAAGAGATAATGGGAGAGAATTTCAGTGGAGTCCAACTGAGCACGCTAGCCTGGGGGGGGCACCCTTGTCACAGGAACGAAGCCCTCTGGAAAAGGGTGCTTTTCAGCACACTTCCAGTGTCCTTCCAAACCAGCAGACATACTCAAAGAATGCCAGGCGTGCATTTCTTCAAGGCTTCAAAGAGATGTCTTGGGACACATTAGTATGTACCCAGTGGGCCACCATGACTCCAGAGCTGTGGAAAGGGAGACTTCTCTTCAAAGGATGCTAGGGGCGTAGGACAGAGGCTTCGATTCTTCTCTTCAATGTCCTCAAGAGATCATTCTTGACTTTGGATTATGAGTAAGGCAGAAGGCCAACGTAGGACTGATAAGGGCCAAGTCCGGCCTCTTGTTTCAAATCAAATTTCAAGGTTGAATCAGCACGGCCTCCCCATCTACTTGAGTAGATCACAATGTTCTCCTCTCAGCGCTTGTCCCTCTATTATCGCTTCTTCCCAGTGATTCCTTTCTTATCCCTTGAATCAGCGTCTCTTTGATCTCTTCAAGTTTCTGTGCCTGGTTCCTGTTGGGAAAAGCTGTTTCTGGGTATCTCTCACTTCACTATCGCAGCCTAGGCAAATACTCGACCTGGAAATATGCGGCCATCTTTGGTGACATGTTCACCATGATGTGATAAACACCCTCGGATTTTTCTAAGTTATCCTGACAACGTCCATGGACACAGTGTTTGAGAGCCATCTCAGACCAGTCTGAAGACTCCATCTTTCCAGGTAGGATAGTTCTCCTTGTT
>NW_025802813.1:0-1058 GCF_021613505.1 Equus quagga
CTCAGCATCAGCTCTGCTCTGTCCCCTCAGGCTCACCTGGAGACTGTGTCTTGACTGGATCCCCCTCCTGCTCCTCCCTCTGCCACAGGACACCATCCACCAGCTCCCTCACCTAAAGAGATAAGAACAGCAAGAACAACTATAAAAGCCGTCATTCAAGGAGTTCTTGCCCTGTGCCAGCAAGGAGATAATTATCTCACTAAGTAAGAGGAACCAAAATTAACTCATTTTACAGATGAAGAAACCAAAGCCCACACAGTTAATCAATTGGCCAGGGTCTCTCTGACATAAGAAGAGGTTAAATCCAGGATATGAACTCACACCCATAATTCTGGAGTCTTGCACTAATAACTATGCCTTGGAACTAATCAGTAAAAAAGTCTATAATCATATGATTGGATTTGCAATTTGGAGCATAGCATCCATACCAGAAAGTATGGAAATCGTACTTGCATAGCTCCATGAATTATCCAAGGGAACACACCCGGCAACCATATTCACAAGAAACAGAAGGTGACTAAGCCTCCAGTGGCCCCCTGATACACCAATCCCAGGTCACTGCCCTCATTCGCCCAAGGGGAACCAATATTCTAACTTATGAATTTGCTTTCCTTGTCTTGGAACTGTGTTTAAACAAAATCATGCAGAGTTTCTTCTTCTATGTCTGACTTCTTTCATTATGCTTGTAAGATTCACAAATTTTCTTGAAGGTGGCTGTGGTTGATTTTTATTTCTGTACACAATTCCATTTTAAAACATATAACCCATTTTATTTATCCATGCCACTGCTGATGAACATTGGGTTGTTTCCAATTTGATGAGGTGGAAAAAACCAAAGTAGTATCTTTAAAAGTACACATTTTTGTAAGAAAGTGATTTATATATACTTTGTAAGTATGGTCATGCATCGCGTAACGACGGGGATACATTCTGAGAAATGTGTCGTAAGGTGATTTTGTCGTTGTGCAAACATCATAGAGTGCACTTACACAAACCTAGATGGAATAGCCCCCGCACACCTCAGCTATACGGCACCAGCATCAGATACACGGTGGATC
>NW_025802814.1:0-1700 GCF_021613505.1 Equus quagga
AGAACACGTCAGTAAGCTTCAAACTGGCTCATCATCAACTTTCTGCTGTATTCATAGGCCAAAAATAGTGCCCCGTTGGCAGGGAACACTCGGATCATAGTAGGTTTCAGTCCAGAATACAAGGCCATTATTCCTAGAAGATAAAAGGTGATGGAAGACTAAGACTCCCCTCCTTGGAGCCACCCCACAAAGCTGCAAAGCATAGATATTTTTACACTTAGAAATCCAGCCAATAGCACTAAAAACCAACAAGTGATGGAAAGACTTATTTCCCGGTTTCCCTGGACTGACGGAAACAAATCAACTAACAGAAACAGGACAAGTGTCAGGTCTCCCAGCAAAGCTGGTTGATGCTTAGGTAACATATACCAATTCCACACCTGGTTAACTTCTGGTAAATGGATTGGGTAGAGCTGAGGCCTCACGTGGGCAGACAGAAGGCAAGCACAGAGCCACAGGAGGCAGCAGCCTTGCAGCTTCTCCTGGGGGGTGAGGGCCACGAGGCATTGGGCCAGCAGAAAGAGCACCGGCACTGAAGTCAGAGACCTGTTTCTAGCATCAACACCAGCGTTGAAGTCAGAGACCTGTTTCTAGCATTAGCACTGCCCAAGGTAGTTATGAAGAACTAGTTAGATAATTGAGGTGTGAGTACTTTGTAAAACCATAAAGTGTTACGCAAATTCAAAGAGGGGTTACTATCAGTAATGTACAAGATGTCTGCACTCTATTTAGGATACAAACTAAACAGTTTCTGCATATTGTTATGGTGCTTTTTTTTTCTTTCTCTGCTTTATTTCCCCAAACCCCCCCTGTACATAGTTGTATCTCTTAGTTGCAGGTCCTTCTAGTTGTGGGATGTGGGACGCCACCTCAACATGGCTTGACGAGCGGTGACATGTCCGCACCCAGGATCCGAACCCTGGGCCGCCACAGCGGAACGCGCGAACTTAACCACTCGGACACGGAGCTGGCCCCTGCTCTCTCTCTTAAAATCAAGACAGGGACATTCACATCCCAAGGTTTAAGATGTACAGTGGATGCTGGAAGGACAGAACTTTACTCACTAGTTGCATAAAACTGGCTTTAAACAAACATTAACTGGGAAATCTTTATCCTCCTGCTTAACTCTAAAGATTGATAGCAAATTACCTTCAGAAGTTGCTTAGTGCATTTCTAATTCCAGAAGTCTTAGCATTAAGGACTTTGTACATTCTTTTAAATCCCTTCGTGGTTCTTAGAGATCATTTTCTGATAATACATTATGTAAAACAAGTGGTGCTAACTTCAAAACACCTATTCCCTTAGACAAAGCCCCTAGTTAACAATTCCCTCCAGGCTACTGAGAACAAAGAATCCTGACAGGTACCTGGGCCAGGGGTTAGGAATAAGAACTTTACATTTTCTTGAGAGTAATGAAACTAACTAAACTAACTAACTAACTAAACTAAAGACAGGGGGTTGGAAACAGAAATCCACAAATGTGGATTAATATACAGTACTAGAAAAGGGATATGCGGTGGGGGAAGAAAGCAATTACACACCTGACCACCTCAACGAGACTAGCACCGAAATGACCAGCCCCTCTAAACATACCTCCTGTTTCTGCCATTACCAGACTCACCTTCATTTCTCACAACAGTTATAAAGGTTCCAAGAAATCCTGCCTGTTTCCCCGACATGGAAAGAACTTGAATTCTGGA
>NW_025802815.1:0-16743 GCF_021613505.1 Equus quagga
AGTTTGAGATGCCATCCAGCTGGTCCTGGTGCTTGTCCTTGGTGTAGACACTTAGGGATCTCTAGGGTCACAGAGGGGTCACAGGCCCACTCAGACACCTGGGATGGTTCTGGTTGGAGGTCATTCAACAATGTCTATGAAGGACCTACTCTGAGCAGGACTTCTGGACACACTAAGGGTCACTCAGTGAATGAAGCAGACAGCCTCCCTGGTCCTCCCCTCTATTTTGAGACTCAGACAGTCACACTTGACATCATTCACAGGTCCCATCTACCCTCCATCCCGGGTGATGCCCTCATCCTCTTTGGGACACATGGAGGCAGCTTGGCCCATTGCGTGCGGGACGCTGGAGGACAGGACCACCTCCCAAAGTGAGTGGTCTTTGGGTCGAGAAGAAGGGCCTCCTGTCTCTAGCAAAGAGGGTGCGGGGCGAGGATGGAGGCTGTGGCCGCGTCAGGCCTGGGAGAACCCTGCATCTCACCCATCTTGTGATTCCCATGGGAGGGCTCAGTTCTGGTGGCTTCCACTCCAGCAGGACTGGACTCAAAGAGAGCTGTGCATGGGTCCCAGGCCCCTTGAGAATTGGAAGGGAGGCTGGGCTGCGTTGTCCCCTAGAGACCCACTCCCAGCAGAGTCCCAGCTCCTCCTGCCTCCCTTTCTCCACATCCACACCTTGTGAGCACCACCGCCAGGTCCATAGTAGGAGGTGTGTGAGCAAGCTGCTCCCAAATCTGCTGGAGTCTTCATTCCAGTGGCCCACATACATGGAGGGCTTGAGTGGGCTGTGTCCAGACCCTTGGGGAGGAGAGTGTCGGTGGGAACAAGAGACTCTCACAGACTCTGTGTTCAGCCTGCTGGATGAGCAGGCCTGCCACAGCCAGGTCAGCCAGCCAGGGCTCAGGGCTGGGATGGGGCCCTCCTCTGGAGGGGGAGGGTCTGGCACAGGGGCGCAGATGCTAACAAGAGTGCCTTGGGAGGCCGGTGTTTAAGGAAAGGCCAGGCCACTGACTCTCTGGCCCATCAGCCTCCCCGCAGTGCTATCTATTTCCTGCTGGGAACCTGGGTGGGCCAAGGGCAGGATTGCAGGGAGCCCCTGCGGTTTCCCTGTTGGACCCTGCAGCTGGCCACTCTGCACGTCAGCTTTGGTGGCTCCCACGTGGAGGGCCATGCCTACCTTCTGCCAGGCCACCTGGAGCATCTCAAGGCCATTGAAGCCGAATGGAAAGGTGAGGGGACTGGAGTCTGGGGAGACTGTCTGTGTTGAGGTTCACGGGCTAGCGTTCCCTTAGAGGCAGTGGAGTCCTTTCTATCTTTGGAAAGGCACAGAAACTGTCAGGTGTGTGCGTGAAACTTTCTCTTTATCCTGCTCCAGAGCCAGCTCCAAAGCTCCTGCCACTTCCAGAGCCAGAGCCAGTGCCAGCCCCCGGGCTGGAGCCAGCTGCACCTCCAGTCTCACCACGTGTGGTAGAGCTGGAGCCAGCAGCCCCTGAGTCGGCCACTCCAGGACCAGAGCAAGGGCCACCAGTAAAGGCAGCCCCAGAGCCCAGCTGCCCCTGGGCCATGACCACCGAGGACCAGCTGCGGGAGGAGAAGCCGAACATCTTGGACTTCCCTCCCCAGCTGGTGGCAGAGCAGATGACGAGGATGGCTGCAGTGAGCAGAGGAGCTCGCCGGGCGGGTGGCCCCTGCCTTCCTGGTGCCATGAGCCACCCCACACCTGCCATTCCCTGCTCGGGATTCCAATGATCTGGGTCCAAATCCCTGCTCCCTCCCTTATCAACACTGTGACCTGGGCAGATTTCATTCTCCCCAAGCCTTCGCTGTCCCCTAACGAACAGGGGACAGTAGAGACGGACACTCAGCACCTGCTGTATAGGGTGGCTGTGCCGATGATTGAGGTGGGAGAGAGTGGAAGGTGGGCAGAGTCTGGCCCTTTGGTCGGGGATGGGCACTCACTGAAGTGCTGCCAGGTCCTTGGGTGGATCCCCCATCTGCGCAGGTGTCCCGGACAGCCTCGGCACTTATCAGGAAGGTGATGTGTATTGAGTCCAGTGGAGACAGTCAAACAAAGCTGGGGGTTGTCCCTGCCTCGGGGGGAATGTGCATGGGAATGGGGAGTGGGACTCGAGGGGCACTGGGATGGGTGGATGATGGCCCTTCTGGTGGGCATGTGTGGGCTGCCTTCTGGAGCTTGGAGGAAGTGAGACAGGGCTGGGAGCAAATGTCCCCTCCCTTCCCCACAGTCCTGAGTCCGGGGTCATCCTGGACTGGGTGCATTCAGTGGACACAGACAAAACCCAGGGACTCCCATAAGCCTCAGGCCAGATGCTCTGCTTCCTGAGCTCCAGTTCTGATCTCACCCTGCCTGGGCCTATGGGGGACTGTGGACGCTGAGCTGGGGTGTGGCAGGACCGGGTGACACTCCGCATCTTCTGCAGGAGCTGTTCAAGACGTTGGTGCCCGCCCACTGCCTCGGCTCCAACTGGTCTGAGTGCGACAACAGGGAACGCGAGTCCCTGGCACCCACCGTCCGTGACACTGTGATGCACGACAACACCGTGGCCAATTGCATCCTCGTCACCTGCCTTGGGGACGCGAGCATGACAGCACAGGACAGGGCCAGGGTGGTTGAGCTGTGGATCAGGGTGGCTGAGGTAAGCATTGGCACGCCCTGTCTGGATGCATGGGAATTGCCTCTTGTTTCTCAGCTCTCAGGATTGAAGTCTGGGGTCTTAGTCCCTGGACTGTCCCTTGACCCTCATGCCAGGGCCACGTTGACCTTGACTTGAGGTCCCAGTGGGGACAAGCTCAATTCCTTGTGAGCAGTGTTATTCATCGTGTGGCAGGTGTGCCCTCCCTGGCTTCCCTGGGCATGTGTGTCCCCCAGGACAGGAGAAGTCCGTGAGGGGACAGAAACCAGAGGCAGCAGAGCTTCAGCTCCACCTCACGGCTCCATCTCTTTGCTTCCCCAGGAGTGCCGAGGCCTCGGGAACTTCTGTTCCCTCCACACAATCCTTTCTGCCCTGCAGAGCCCTGCCATTGCCTGTCTCCAAGACACCTGGGGACAAGTTTCCAGGTGGGTAGTGGGTAGTCTGCTCTCCAGCCAAGCACCATGAGGGTGAGGTGGCCCAGGCAACCTCATTTGGGCCGGCATGTCCCCCAACGTCAGCTGAGACCACCTGGGAGACAGCGAACACCGGGCACAGGGACTGACCTGGGTGCTGGGTCTCTGACTCTCTCAGTGCCCTTAGGCCAGCAGTTCCATCCCAGGGATTCATTTCCTTCCAGACCAGATCCTGGCTTGAGCCCAGGTGGAGATTGTCAGGTGTTTCCTTTGCAGCAACAGAAGCCTCTATGCAGCTGAAACCAACACTGTTCCAAGGAGATCTGTTTGGGACATCTGGGAATGGAGGCCCCAAGGGACAAGAGGAGAGGCCCCTCCACAGTCCCATGGGGACCTTAGAGCTCAGAGCACCCCAGAGAAATCCCTCATCCAGGCCCCAGGCAGTTTGGATCTGCTGGGTTCTCAAACAAATGGGACTTGCCTTCAAGCATCCCACAGTTTTGCTTTCTTTCTTTCTTTCTTTCTTTCCCCACCCCACAGGGAGAGTTCTCGAACCTGGAAGAAGTGGGTCAGGAGAGAGAAACGCATGAGCAGGGAGCTGCTAGTGCAGGTAACCTGGAGGCTGGAGATCTGGAAGGAGGCCAGAAGGAGAGGGGAGGGGAACATCCTGAGGGGATCCTAGGAGGTGAGGCTATGGCAAGGCTTGGCCCAGGCTGGGGGTCAGAGAGCCCTGTGAGGGTGGGGCAGGCCGGGGCCACTCGGCCAGGTCCCCCAAGACACCCTGCCCTCCCCCTCCCTGTCTGTTCAGCTGGGGTCTGGATGCACCCCTGGAGTCCAGAGGTCGGGGCCTTGGTCAGATTTGGAGCCAGGGGTGGGGTGAAGGTAGCGGGGACAGGGCCTGTAGCTGGCACAGGGAGCAGCCTCTCCCAGTGGGTCCTTGAGCCAGTCACTGCCCCTCTGGGGGCCTCCGTCTCCTCCTCTGGGAAGTGGAGGGAAATGATCAGCGGTGCAGGCCTCCCAGGGGGGTGCTACCATCCAAGGGAGGACAGGAACGGGAGGAGATTTGTGCCGGTTCCTCCTCGAGAGGTGAGGGGAGAGCAGTGATGACACGCAGATGACTCTGAGTCCTCAGGAGACTCCTGGAAGCAGGTGACATTCTCCTCACACTTTTCAGCTGAGGAAAGAGGGCCAGGGAGGCCTGGGCAGGCCCAAGGTCACACAGGACTGAGTCCTGGAGCTGGGACTGGTCTAGAATCAGAGCACCCTGGAGGTGGGAGCAGCAGAGGCAGCAGGGGACTGGAGCCGATGGCCAGGGTCTGAGATCAGGGGCCTTGGGGGGACATGTGGAGGGGAGTATGGGCACACTGACCCTGTCTTCGGCCCCAACAGGAGGCGACCTCCGTGTTAAAGACTGCAGAGAGGGCACGCCAGGGAGCCCAGGAGAGGCAGTGGCAGCAGGTGAGGGTGACTGTGGGGGAGGGGCGTAGGAGTCAGAGGAGAGGTGGTGCCTCCTCCCAGCTGGAGGCCTCCCTCGGGAGAGGGGCCTTCCTCCTCAGGCGAATCTGCTGTGGCTGCCAAGCATGACGGGCCTGCAGTGGCAGTGAGCAGGAGGAGGCCTGGAAGGGCTGGCAGCAGGGCAGATTTGGGGTGGGGAAGGGCAGGGGCCACTGCCCCTAGGAGGCGCCAACAGCCATCCCTGGGACTTGACTGATGGAGTTTGGTGTTCCTGGAGGGGAGCGGGGGAGGGAATTGTGTGTGTTGGGGTGTCCCGAGGATCCTAGGCTGCTCTGTGTGGGGGCGTGTGGTGGGCAGGAGGCTGGGCTGAAGGGTTTCAGGGGAAGGTTCATGGGGGCACCTGAGAGCGGGAGCTCATCACCATGCCCATCCTGATGGCGACACAGGGTGTCGTCCCCTCCCTGGTGACGTTCTTCCGTTCCCTGGAGCTGCTGGACGGTACGATGGAGGATTATGTGGAGGTGAATGAGCCCGGAGGTGGGTCCAGGGGCTCAGGCTCCTGAGGGTGGGGAGGAGAGAGTCCTGTCCTGAGCCCTGAGCTCTCTGCATTTGGCAAAGGTCCTCTCAGCAGGGCCTCCAGCCTCGTGTGGGAGTTGGGGTGTCAGGCCCATCTCCCCAGTGGGTGATGCAGGCTCTGCATAAGCCACCGTCCAGGTTCCCTGGGCTGCTGAGGCTCAGAGCTGCCTGACTGTGTGGCCGCAGGAGGTGGTGTCTGAGCTGGACTCAGCCTCTCCCTCTGGCCCTGCCAGTGAGGGAAGAGAAGTCGGGCCCCTCCCAGTCAGGAAGCACATCAGTGGCTGAGCTGTCCCTTCCTGCCTGAGGCCTGAGTCTCCCCACGTGTCATCAGAGAGGTTTGGGTTACAAGGTCTCTTGCCTCAGTTGCTCTGTGCCCCCTGCTCTGGAGCCCAGAGACTGGCCCAGGTCCAAGTCTGGGCTCTGGATGGGCCTGCCCACTGGCAGTAGAGCAGCATTGCAAGAGGTGTGGATGGGGGCTAGTGCTGGCCAAGGGGGCTGTTTCTGATGGACTGCGGCTGTCTGCTTTCCAGGGCAATGTGCTCAACTGTCGGAAATGGAATGAAGTAAGCGGCTGCGGCCTCCCGGTGGGGAGGGTGGGGGTTGGAAATCAGAGACCCCCCCGCAGTGGGCAGGACCCCCTCTGGCCCAATCCCCAGGGTGGAACATTTATTTGCACAGTTCGATATACAGAGCTAGGGATCCTATGGCATTGGTGGGTGGGGGAAGGGCTGGCATCAAAGACTTCTTCCTGGAGGAGGAGCTATTTTGAGCCAAGTGTGAGAGCAGTCAAGCCCTGACTGGAATCACAGGGAGGGAGGGTTCCCAAGTGGGCAAAGGCCCCAGACTGGCCCCTTGCCCCTTCCTCACCCCCTCCACGAGCCCTGCAGGGTCCCCCACTCAGGCCCTGTAGGCATCCTGTGCTTGCTCTGTCCTAGCAATTCAAACTGATGGAGGAGATCGAGCTGCTCCAGGAGGCTGCAAATCTATACACCGTGCAGCCCGACGAGCACTTTGGGGCCTGGTTCCAGGCCGTGGAGCCCCTGAGCAAGGAGGAGAGGTGAGTCTGGTCAGGAGTTTGGGGAGGGCAGGGCAGACTCTCTCTGCTGACCAGCTCCAGAACCCATGGCCATGGCTCCATGGTCAGCCTCAGATCTGGTTGCATGGCGACCCCGGGGGCCCTTTGACTCCAGCTGCTGGCAGGCTCCAGGATGCACATGTGATGTGTGGCTCCTGAGAGCTCCCAGCTCTGCTCTGTCCTGTAGCTACAGCCTGTCCTGCCAGCTGGAGCCCAGATACCACTGGGTCAGAAAGATTCGACTCTTCTTCAAACACAAGAAGAACCGCTCAGGGCAGAGTGAGTGTCAAGACCGGCAGTGGCTGAATCCACGGGCTCAGGAAACATTCAGGCTGAGTGTGGGCCTGGGGAGGCAGACAGCTGGCCCTGGGTTCCAGCTCCACTGCTGAGCAGTCCTGTCCTGGGCGGTTGCACTCACGTTCCTGGGATTGGTTTCCTCCTCTGTGAAATGGGTGATGCTAAATATCAGCCCCTGTGTCAGGGACAGATGGGGTGCTGTTGGCTGACTGAGCACTGAGCACAGGGCTGGAGCACAGAGAGCAGTGGGGGCCGGGATGGGGTGTGCACTGTGGTTCCAGGGCAGGCCACTCAGGAAATGCCTCTCTTTCTCCAGACACCAGACCCCCAACCAAGGGCCCAGTGGGGGTGGTCGATGACCCTCCTGAGACCAGCTGAGCTACAGCGGGGACACAGCATTGACACTCAGGGTGCACAGGGCCACCTACCCTGATTCTGATGAGGAGAACTTTGTGATCCATTTCTTGGGGTCCCCTGTTGGCCACGAGCGAAGGCACCAACCCCTCTTCTCCCTCCCCCCTTTTGCCCAGCACCTATTTCCCTATTTGGCGGGGCCATATTTTGTTGTCAATGGTAAATGCTCCGTTTGAGTATTATATTAAATTGTTGCTTCTTTCTAATCCTGGGAGTGGAGGTGTGAGTCTTTCGCTCGCAGCACTCATGGAAACCAGATCCAGAAACTCACATTCCTCCTCGAATTTAGAAATCTCCCAGAGTGAGCAGCTCAGTTTATGTGGAGAAGGGAGAAGTGCCAGTCCTCTCCCTGGCTACTGAAGGACATGCCCAAGTCCCCCTCCCGCCGAGGACAGGATCATTGCAGTGTGGTTCACCCTGTCCAGGAGCAGAGATGGCCCCTCCGACCTCTTGGGACTAAGCGGTTGGAGGCGTTTTCTCAGCCAGAGCCACAACCACTAAGCTGGGCGTGTCTGTCAAACTAGCACGTGCCTGTCCCTAGCACACGTCCTGCCCAGGACAGTGGCTGCCTTTCGACACTCTGCCGGAAGAGGGAACATTTTCCCGGTTTCTCTTGCACACAGATTAGGACCTTGTTTTCTGATTCAGTCTCCGCAATGGCTTCAGCTCTAAGTGGGGAAAATACCGTCAAAAGCTCAAAACGTGCACATAGAGAGGACGAGGCCAGAGGAAGGTCCTGTGGACATGGACCATGGGCAGGCAGGACTCTGCCTTCTTGGGCCCACTAGGGGCTCCCTGTTCACCTCTGACCTAGACTGGATCCCCCTGGGCTTCTGGTCCCTGATTCCGAATACCATTTCCTGCTTGTTGTCTATCCAAGGGGAAGGCTGTGGGATGCAGCTTTTAGGGCCTCAGCCAGGTCTCCCTCCAGAAACCTAGTGCTCCCAACAATCTGTTCCAGAAAATATCACCAGAGACAACACTTTCCAACTCATCTTATGAGGCCAGCAGTACCCTAAAAGCAAAACTAGAGTTTAAAAGTAGGGAAAACTTGAGAACAACAAGTCTCAGAAATGAGCAGTTACCGTTTTCTACGAAATATTAGAAAACTGAAGCCAACAATGTAAAACAATCATACACCAGGACAAAGAGGAAATTTTTTCAGGTATGCAAGGTTGTATCAGCATTCCAAAATTAAATCAATGTGATCCACCCTGTCATAGGCTAAAGGAGAAATTTATACATATATGTCAGTTGGTATGTGGGGGAAGTCATCAGATAGTACATATTAGATATGTCAGGTTCTTTCTCTATCAATTGCACCTCATTAAAGCTCTTACAAAAATGAACCTAGATATAGAATTTACACTTTCACAAACTTTTAGTAAATGGAACAGAGACCTAAATGTAATGCAAAACAATGCAACTTCTAAAAAGATTATGCAACAAACTCTAAGTGGACTCGAATCTGGAATTATGTTATTAAGATACAAACTGAAAATATAATCTATGAAAAAAAACTGATGTTAGACTTTATTTATTATTTTGGTAAGGAAGGTTGACCCTGAGCTAACATCTGCGCCGATTTTCCTCTATTTGGCCTGTGGGATGCTGTCACGGCATGGCTTGACAAGCTGTGTGTAGGTCTACACCCAGGATCTGAACCTGTGAACCCCAGGCTGCCGAAGTGGAGTGCGTGAACTTCACCACTGTGCCAGCGGGCCGGCCCCAAGTTAGACTTTATTAAATTAAAAACTCCTGCTTTGTGGAAGGCAAAATCGATGAGTCAAAAGACAAATTACAGACTGGCAGACGATATTCGCAAAACAGATATATGATAAAGAAACTATGTCCAAGATATATGTAAAGAATTCTTAAAAGTCAACCATAACAAAAAAATAACCTTATTGAAAAATGGGCAAAAGACCTGAATATATCCCTCACCAAAGAAGACATACAGATGGCAAACGAGCCTGAGGACAGATGACCACCGCCACAGGTCATTCGGGAATTTCATATAAAACCTCAATGAGATACTTCTACACACCTATTAGAACTGATAAATGCAGGAAACTGGAGCCCGGTTCCGGTGTATCTGACAGTTGGTTCCATGGTGTCTGGCATATGGTTCTGGTACATTCGAAAGGTGGTTCTGGCATGTCCAGCAGGTTGCAACAGTGTGTCTGGGACCTGATTCCATCCTGTCCGGTTGATGTCCTGGCTTTGTTTCCGGCATGTCTTGCAATTAGTTCCCGCATGTCCGGTGGGTGATTCTGGTGTGTCTGGCAGATTTTCCAGCCTTTTCCAGAAATTGGTACTGGCGTATCCAGGACCTGGTTCTGGTGTATCCGGCAGGTGATTTTGGTGTGTCCGGCAGGTTGTTCTGGCGTGTTAGGATGGTGGTTCCAGCTTGTGTGGAAGGTGTTTGTGGCATGTCCGGCACCTGGTTCTGGCATATTTGGGAGGTGGTTTCAGTGTATCTGGTACTTGGTTCTGGGATATCCAACAGGTGGTTCCGAAGTGTGTGGCAGGTGGTTCCTGTGTGTCTGGCATGTGGTTCTGGTAGGTTCGGAAGATGGTTCTGGCCTGTCCGTTAGGTGCTTCCAGCATGTCTGGAAGTTGGTTCTGGCGTGTCAGACTCATGTTTCCAGTGTGTCCGGTGGGTGCTTACGGTGAGTCTGGTGGGTCATTATGGGATGTCTGTGTGGTGGTTCCAGAGTGTTCAGCGGGTGCTTTTGGCATGCCTGTCGGGTTTTTCCAGCATCTAAGGTGCCTGGTTCGAGCATATCCAGCAGGTGAGTTCTTTCTCAGCTTCCTAAAGAGCTGGAAGCAAGACAGTTTGTGGCTTGTCTCCCCTTGAGGGATGGAGGCAGTGCTTTGTGCCGTCCACCTCTCGAGCAATATAGGGCATGGTTGAGAGCAAATGGGCCTTTCTGACATAGGGTCTTTCTGACACTCTCTCCACGAGTGCACAAGGGTGGTTGGTTAAAAGCCTCTTGTCTCTATCCTCCTAAGCTTGTGGAATCACAATCATATGGGCCTTGGCCCCATTGCTTAAGGGGAAGATGTAGCCATTATCCCTGAGCCTGGTTGGCAAGAGGGAAATGTGGCAGAAGCAGAAGTTCTAAAGTAGCGAGTTAAGGGCTGGGAGGAAATGGCGTTCAACTGCCTGTGTATGAGAGGTTCCCAGTATGCTGTAAGAGCACTGTGGAAAGTGACTTCTTTCTCAGCTTCCTAAAGAGCTGGAAGCAAGATGGTTCGTGTCTTGTCTCCCCTTGAGGGATGGAGGCAGTGCTTTGTGCCTTCCACCTCTAGAGCAATGTAGGGCACGGCTGAGAGCAAAGGGGTTTTTCTTCCATAGGTGCTTTCTGACACTCTCTCCTCCAGTGCACAAGGGCGGTTGGTTAAAAGCCTATTGTCTCTCTCCTCCTAAGCATGTGGAAGCACAATCATTCGGGCCTCAGCCTCTTTGCTTAAGGAGAAGATGTAGGCATTTTGTCTGAGCCGGGTTGGCAAGATGGAAATGCCCCAAAAGCAGAAGTTCTAAAGCAATGAGTTAAGGGCTCCAAATAAACAGCATTTCAGGTGCCTTTGTATGAGATGTTCAAGGTACACTATAAGAACAGTGTGGAAAGTGAGTTCTTTCTCAGCTTCCTAAAGAGCTGGAAGCAAGATGGATTATTGCTCATCTCCCCTTGAGGGTTGGAGGCAGTGTTTTGTGCCTTGCAGTTTTAGGGCAATGTAGGACTCTGCTGAGCAAACTTGGCCTTTCTTCCATAGCTGCTTTCTGAACACTCTCTCCACCCATGCACAAGGGCGGCATGAGAGGTTGCTGGTATGCTGTAAGAGCACTGTGGAAAGCGAGTTTTTTCTTAACTTCCAAAGAGTGGTTGGTTAAAATCCTATTGTCTCTCTCCTCCTAAGCATGTGGAAGGACAATCATTCATGCCTCAGCCGAATGATTTGGGCGGGTCTTGTGTGACCCACCTGCCTTAAATGCTGGAACGAACTGCTGGACACTTCAGAAGCATCATCTGGAAACGGTGGAACCACCCACCGCAGATGTGAGAATCAGGTCCAAAATGTGCCAGAGCACCTGCAGGACACACGAGAACCACCTGACTCAAACGCCAAAATCACCTGCCGGATACACAAGAACCACTTGATGGACACTCCAGAATCACATGACAGGCATGAAAGAACCATCTCTCAGAGTGCCAGAACCATGTGCTGGAAACGCCGGAACCACATCACTGACGGACATGAACCACCTGCTGGACACGCCTGAACCATCTGCTTCACTCGCCAGAACCACCTTCTGGACAAGCCAAAATCACCTGCTGGATACACTGGAACCAGGCCCCTTAGAAGCTGGAAAAAGCCAACAGACATGCCAGAAGCACCTGCCGCACACTCTGAAACCACGATACAGACATGCCTGAATGACTCACCATACACACCAGAAGCACCCACCAGACACGCCAGAACCACCTGGAACTACCCACCGGACACACTGGAACCATGACACTGACAAGCCAGAACAACCTTGCAGACATGCCAGAAGCACCCAAAGGACATGCTGGAACCATCTTCCGAACATACCAGAACCACATGCCAGACACACAGGAACCACCTGCCAGACACTTTGCAACCACCTGTTGGATATGCCGAGACCACGTGCCAGATACACTGAAACCACCTCCCGAATACACCAGAACCAGGTGCTGGCCATGCCACAAACACCTGCCAGACAAGCCAGAACCACCAGCCTAACACGCCAGCACAACCTGCCGGACATGCCAAAATCACCTGCCAGATAAACTGGAACCAGGTCCTGGATACGCCAGAACTAATTTCCAGAAAAGGCCAGAACAACCTGCCAGGCAGCCTGGAATCCCCTGCCAGCCATGCGGGAACCAACTGTCAAACACGCTGGAACCAACACCTGGACACACTGAACGCACCAACCGCACACGAAGGAATCAGGGTCCGGACACACGGTAGCCACCAGCCGGACATGCCAGAACCACCTTCAGAACATACTGGAACCATATGCCAGACACACAGGAACTACCTGCCAGACACCACGGAACCAATGGTCAGATACAATGGAACCAGGCACCCAGTATGCTGAAGCCACCTGCTGAACACGCCCAAAAGCTGTGCTGGACATACCAGATCCATATGATGGATACACCAGAAACAGGTCCAGCACAGGCCGGAACCAGGTTCCAGAAACACCTGAAACAGCTGCCGGACACACCTGAACCACCTGTTAGACCAGCCTGAACCACTAGATGGAGAATCCTGAACCACATGCCAGGCACACCGGAACCAGGTGCCCCACACGCCAGAACCACCTTCTGGACACGTCTGAACCACCTACAAGTCTTGTGAGAACCACCTGCCGGATACAGCAGATACAGGTGTCGCACACACCGAAACCTGGTGATGGACATGACTGACCACCTGCAAGACATGCCAGAACCAGGTGCCAGACACACTGGAACCACCTGCCAGACACCTCAAAATCCCCTGCTGGATATGACGGAACCTTGTGACACAAACGTCGGAATCATCTACCAGACATGCCAGGACCACCTCTTGGATATGCTGGAACCAGGTGCCTGATTCACTGAAAGTACCTGCCAGACACACCAGAACCAGGTGTCAGACACGCCTGGACAACCCACAGGACACGTCAAAATCACCTGCATGATACCCTGGAACCATGTGCTAGACATAACGGAACCACCTGCCAGATACACCAGAAACAGGCGCAGTACATGCCGGAACCAGGTGCCCCACACGACTGATTCACCTGCCGGACAAGACTCAACCATCTGCCAGACATGCCGAAACCACCTTCTGGGTGCGCTGGAACAATCTGTGTGCACGCCTGAACCACCCGCCGCACAAGTGTGACCCATGTGCCTGACATGCTGTAACCAACTGTTGGACATGTTGGAACCATCATCTGGACACTCTGTAACCACTCACCACAGTCGTGAGAATCAGGTCCAGAACGCGCCGGAAGCACCTGCAGGAGAGGCCAGAACCACCTGACTCACACGCCGAAATTACCTGCCAAATATGCCAGAACCACTTGACGGACACTTGGGAATCACATGCAGGGCATGCCAGAACCACCTCTCAGATATGCCAGAAACACGTGCCAGACATGATGGAACCACTTTCTGGACAGACCTGAACCACCTGCCGAACACACCAGAACCACCTGCTTGACTCACCAGAACCACCTGCGAGACATGCCAAAATCACCTGCCGGATACACTAGAACCAGGCACCTTAGACGCTGGAAAAAACCGACAGCCATGCTGGAACCAGCCTCTGCACACTCTTTAACCACCACACAGACATGCCAGAACGACCTGCCAGACACACCAGAAGCACCCACCAGACACACCTGGAAACACCTGCGGGACACACCAGAAACATGACTCTGACACACCAGAACCAACTCCCACACATGCCAGAAGCACCTAACGGACACATCAGAACCATCTTCCAAACGTACCAGAACCACATGCCAGACACACAGGAACCACCTGCCAGACACTTCGCAAACACCTGTTGGATATGCTGAGACAACGTGCCAGATACACTGAAACCAATGGCGAATACGCCAGAACCAGGTGCCGGACATGCCACAAAAACCTGTCAGACAAGCCAGAACCACCATCCTAACATGCTGGAAAAACCTGCCAGACATAACAAAATCACCTGCCAGATACACTAGAACCAGCTCCTGGATACACCAGAACCAATTTCTGGAAAAGGCTGGAACAACCTACCAGACAGACTGGAATCCCCCACTGCACATGCGGGAACCGAATGCCAGACATGCCAGAATCAACACCTGGACACTGTGAGCGCACCAACCACACACAACTGAATCAGGTCCTGGACACACAGTAGCCACCTGCCAGACACGCTGGAACCACCTTCAGAACATACCGGAACCACATGCCAGAGACACAGGAAACACCTGTCAGACACCATGGAACCAACTGTCAGATACGGAACCAGGTGCCCGGTACGCTGAAGCCACCTGCTGAGTACGCCAGAACCATGTGCCACACACGCAGGAACCATGTTATGGATACGCCAGGAACAGGTCCAGCACAGGCCAGATCCAGGTGCCAGACACGCCTGAAACAGCTGCCAGACACCCTTGAATCACCTTCTAGACCAGCCTGAACCACTTGACAGAAAATCCATAACCTGGTTCCGGTGTGCCCAGAATGTGGTTACGGTATCCGGTACCTGATTTTGCCATATGTGAGAGGTGATTCCGGCATGTCTGACAGTTGGTTCCGGGATGTCAGGCTCGTGCTTCCGCCATGTTTCACGGGTGGATCAGTGCTGTCCAGCACGTGGATCAGTTGTGTCTGGTGGTGGGTTGCAGCATATCTAGGGGTCGTTGCAGTGTGTCCAGAAGGTCGTTCCATCGTGTCCAGCATGTGGTTCTGGCGAGTCAAGCAGGTGGTTCCAGCGTGTACGGCCGGTGGGTCAGGCATGTCTGTCAGCTGGTCGAGGTGCCTCTGCCAGATGGTCCAGGCATGGCTGTCCCCTGACCCAGGCATTTCTGAAATGTGGTTCTAACGTGTCCGAATGATGTTTGGGCATGTCCTGCATGTGATTCAGTCCTCTCCGGGAGGTGCTTTGGGGTTGTCCGGCAGGTGGTCCAGGTGTATCCAGGAAGTGGTTCGGCATAGCCGGCGTGTCCTTTGAGAATGTCTAGCCTGGGGTTCTGGCATATCCCACAGGTGGTTCCAGCGTGTCTTGCACCTGGATGTAGCGTGTTCGGCTTCCAGCATGTCCACCAGATGGTTCCAGCTCATCCTAAAGGTGGTTACGACGAGTTCATCAGGTGGTTCAGGCTTGTCCATCACTTGGTTCAGTCGTGTCCAGGACCTGGTTCCAGGATGTGCAACACCTCTTTCTGGTGTATCCAGTAGGTGGCTCCAGGGTGTCCTGCAGGTGGTTCAGTTTTGTCTGGCACCTCATTTCGGTGTGTGCGACACCTTTTTCTAGCACATCTGGTAGGTGATTCTGGCATGTCTGGCAGGTGGTACTTGCATGTCTGGCAAGTGTTTTGGGCATGTCCAGCAGGTTTTTCTGGCCTTAGGGCACCAGATTCCGCCGTGTCCGGCAACTGGTTCTGGCATATCCAACACGTGTTTCCAGCATGTCTGGTAGGTGTTTGCAGTGTGTCTGGCAAGTGGTTCTGTTACATTGGTAAGGTGTTTCCAGCATTTCCAGTGGGTGCCTCCAGGGTGTCCAGCAGTTGGTTCAGACGTGTGTGGCTGGTGCTTCTGGCGTGCCTGTGTGGTGGTTCTGAAGTGCCTGGCTGGTGCGTCTGGGGTGTCTGGCAGTTGATTCCCACGTGTCTGGCAGGTGATTCCAGCGTGTCTGGCAGGTGGCTATGGTGTGTCCGGGACCTGATTTCGTCATGTCAGGTGGTGGTTTAGCATGTCTGGGTGGTGGTTCTGGCATGTCCATCAGTTGATTTTGACATTGAAGTTGGTTCTGGTGTATTCAGGACCTGGTTATGACATATCCAGCAGGTGATTTCAGCTTGTCCTGCCTGTTGTCTGGCGTGTCTGGTGGGTGGTTCCGGCATGCCCGGCAGGTGGTTGTGATGTGTTTGGCATCTGCTTCTGATGTATCCTGCATGTGGTTTTACAGTGTCCGGCACCTGGTTCTTCCATGTCCGACAGGTGGCTCCAGTGTGTCAGGCAGGTGTTTCTGGATGTCAGGCAGGTGGTTCAGTCATGTCCGGTGGTTGGTGGCAGCATATCCAGGGGTGGTTCCAGCATGTCAAGAAGGTGGTTCCATTGTGTCCAGCAGGTGGTTCTGGCATTTCCAGAAAGTGGGTCCACTGTGTGCAATGGGTGATTCTGCCGGTTCCTGCACATGATTCCAGCATCTCCAGGACCTGATTCTGGCATCTCCAGTGCATGGTTCCAGACTGTCTGGGTGGTGGTTCCGAGGTGCCCAGCTGTTGGTTCCAGCATGTCAGGCAGGTAGTTCAGGTTTTTCCAGTGGATTGTTTCAGTATGTCCAGCGGGTAGTTCAGGTGTGTCTGGCAGGTTGTTCAAGCATGTCTGTCAGCTGGTCCAGTTGCATCTGGCACTTGGTCCTGGCATGGCCGTCCCATGTTCCAGGCATTTCTGAAACGTGGTTTTGATGTGTCCAAAATGTGGTTTTGCCTGTCTGGCATCTGATACATTCCTCTTCAGGAGATGTTTTGGGGGTGTCCAGCAGGTGGTCTGGGTGTTTCCAGGAAGTGGTTTGGCATGTCTGGCATGTCCTTCAATTATATCTTGCCTGTGTTTCTGGCGTGTCCAGCAGGTGGTTACAGTGTCTCTGGTACCTGGCTCCTACGAGCGCAGCAGGGGCTTCCGGCATGTCTAGCAGGTGGAGTCACCTGCTGGAAATGCCAGAAACAGGCACAGCCGGACACACCAGAACCACCTTAAGAATGTACCAGAACCACATGCGAGACACACAGGAACTACCTGCCAGACACCATGGAAACAACTGTCAAATATGCTGGAACCAGGGGCCCGGTACGCTGAAGCCACCTGCTGAATACACCAGAACCACGTGCCGGACACGCTGGATCCATGTGATGGGTACACCAGAAACAGGGCCAGCACAGTCCAGAACCAGGTGCTGGACACACCTGAACCACCTTCTAGACCAGCCTGAACCACGTGATGGACAATCTAGAACCACATGCCGGGCACACCAGAACAAGTTGTCCAACATGCCAGAACCACCTGCTTGACACTCCTGAACCACCACTCAGTCTTGTGAGAACCACCTGCTGGAT
>NW_025802816.1:0-1589 GCF_021613505.1 Equus quagga
AGTCCCTTCCCTGGGACCCCAGGAGGAGGAGGGGCCCCAGGAGACCAGGGAGGAAGGAGGGCTGGGCCTGGGCAGGGAGGCCCTCAGGAGTGGCCCAGACTGGGGACTGAGCAGGACGCAAAGGGAGAGGTACTTGGGAGAAGGTGTCTTGAGTCCCGAGATCTGGGAAATGGGGCTGCGGTCAGCAAATAAGCCACCCCGAGGGTCTCCGCATCTTAGCCCCCAGCACCTGTGAACGGGGCCCTCCATGACAACAGGGATTGTGCAGATGTGATGGGGTTAAGGACCTTGAGATGGGGAGATTACCCTGGATCGTCTGGGGCCCCACGTGGGGTCTGTCTGAGGGAAGGACGAGGCCAGAGCATCAGAGTGAGAGGACATGTAGGATGGAAGGGGAGGACGGAGAGAAGGGGAGAGACTGAAGACGCTGCCTTGGGCCTTTGAAGTTGGACGGAGGGGCGGCAAGGCAAGGAGTGTGGGAGCCTCCAGAAGCCGGAAAGGGCCAGGGGGCAGGTCCTCCCTGGACCCTCCAGGAGGGCGACCAGCCAGCTCCTTGACTTCAGTCATGAGGCTCATTCCGGACTTCTGACCTCAGACCTGCGAGCGAATAAATGCATGTTGTTTAACCACCAAGTGTGTAGTGATGTTATAGCAGCCGCAGGAGACTAACGCAGGAACCAAGGGAGAGACTCACTGAGGATGCTCAGCGTGGTGCCTCCATGGCCCTCTGCCCCAGGGACACGTGTCTGACCTGCTGCCACTGCCCCCATCCCGAGAGTGAGGTGGAGGAGCCGGAGCCCAGGGGCCTGGCGTGAAGGGCTGGATGGGGCCAGGCCAGGTTCTCTCATTGCAGCCCCCGTCCTCAGAGGGCAGCTGGCACCCCCAGACCCCGGGAGCCTCACAGCATCACAGAGTCCCTAAACGGGACCTGGTTTACCGCTGGCATCCAAGATCCATGGAGATGATTCCCAATACATAATGCCCCCTGCCCCCAGGAAGGTGGTAGGTGACTCTCTGTGCCACACGCCTGAGAGGATAACTCCCCCTTTGGCAGAGCTAGGGCATGAGTGGGGAACAGCTCAGGGGGCCCAGGACACCCAAGGAGGTGTCAGACAGGGGTGGGAATGGCCTTGGGCGTGTGGTGTGTGCAGGGTGGTAGGGTTTTGTACCAAGGAGCCACCCTGGATCCAGGGTGAGGATCTTGCCTGGCTGGACTCCCCAGGCAAATTGGGGGACCGTGATTACATATGTCCCCCCCACCCCTCAGTAAGGGTGAGCTGGTAGTACTGGAGGCAAGAAGACAGGGGCCTCCCCATGCAGGGGCAGCTGTACCAGCTCGTGGTCATCACCACATCCTGACGCTGCCGGGTGATCACTAGGCATGTCAGAGCCTGATTCCCATCAATGCTGAGGCCTCAGGTGAAACGTGTCTCCACTTTTAACTATGGTACAAGATGACTGGCCTGAGTGTTGAGACGTCAATTTCCCTCAAGCAAAGGCTTTGTTTAATCTCAAAGAAATTATGAGGCACCTATTTCCCTCTTTGCATGGGTTCTTGGGGAGCTCAGAGCTTACCTTTGTCAAGTGTT
>NW_025802817.1:0-3331 GCF_021613505.1 Equus quagga
TCCAGTCAGCACTTGCCTGCTCTCACGCTTGGCCCCAAATAGTTCCTCCTCCAGGAAGGAGTCTTTGATGCCAGCCCTTCCCCCACCCGCCAATGCCATAGGATCCCTAGCTCTGTATATCGAACTGTGCAAATAAATGTTCCACCCTGGGGATTGGGCCAGAGGGAGTCCTGCCCACTGCGGGGGGGGGTCTCTGATTTCCAACCCTAACCCTCCCCACCAGGAGGCCGCAGCCGCTTACCTCATTCCATTTCTGACAGTTGAGCACATTGCCCTGGAAGGCAGACAGCCGCAGTCCACCAGAAACAGCCCCCTTGGGCCAGCACTAGCCCCCGTCCACACCTCTTGCAATGTTGCACTACTGCCAGTGGGCAGGCCCATCCAGAGCCCGGACTTGGACCTGGGCCAGTCTCTGGGCTCCAGAGCAGGGGGCGCAGAGCAACTGAGGCAACAGACCTTGTAACCCAACCCTCTCTGATGACACGTGGGGAGACTGAGGCCTCAGGCAGGAAGGGACAGCTCAGCCTCTGATGTGCTTCCTGACTGGGAGGGGCCCGACTTCTCTTCCATCACTGGCAGGGCCAGAGGGAGAGGCTGAGTCCAGCTCAGACACCACCTCCTGCGGCCACACAGTCAGGCAGCTCTGAGCCTCAGCCGCCCAGGGAACCTGGACGGTGGCTTATGCAGAGCCTGCGTCACCCACTGGGGAGATGGGCCTGACACCCCAACTCCCACGCGAGGCTGGAAGCCCTGCTGAGAGGACCTTTTCCAAATGCAGAGAGCTCAGGGCTCGGGACAGGACTCTCTCCTCCCCACCCTCAGGAGCCTGAGCCCCTGGACCCACCTCCGGGCTCACTCACCTCCACATAATCCTCCATCGTACCGTCCAGCAGCTCCAGGGAACGGAAGAACGTCACCAGGGAGGGGACGACACCCTGTGTCGCCATCGGGATGGGCATGGTGATGAGCTCCCGCTCTCAGGTGCCCCCATGAACCTTCCCCTGAAACCCCTCAGCCCAGCCTCCTGCCCACCCCACGCTCCCACACAGAGCAGCCTAGGATCCTCGGGACACCCCAACACACACAATTCCCTCCCCCGCTCCCCTCCAGGAACACCAAACTCCATCAGTCAAGTCCCAGGGCTGGCTGTTGGCCTCTCCCAGGGGCAGTGGCCCCTGCCCTTCCCCACCCCAAATCTGCCCTGCTGCCAGCCCTTCCAGGCCTCCTCCTGCTCACTGCCACTGCAGGCCCGTCATGCTTGGCAGCCACAGCAGATTCGCCTGAGGAGGAAGGCCCCTCTCCTGAAGGAGGTCTCCAGCTGGGAGGGGGAGCCCCCTCTCCTCTGACTCCTAGGCCCCTCCCCCACAGTCACCCTCACCTGCTGCCGCTGCCTCTCCTGGGCTCCCTGGCGGGCCCTCTCTGCAGTCTTTAACACGGAAGTCGCCTCCTGTCAGGGCCGAGGACAGGGTCAGTGCGCCCATACTCCCCCCGCATGTCCCCCAAGGCCCCTGATCTCAGACCCTGGCCATCGGCTCCAGTCCCCTGCTGCCTCTGCTGCTCCAAACTGCAGGGTGCTCTGATTCTAGACCAGTCCCAGCTCCAGGACTCAGTCCTGTGTGACCTTGGGCCTGCCCAGGCCTCCCTGGCCCTCTTTCCTCAGCTGAAAAGTGTGAGGAGAACGTCACCTGCTTCCAGGAGTCTCCTGAGGACTCAGAGTCATCTGCGTGTCATCACTGCTCTCCCCTCACCTCTCGAGGAGGAGCCGGCACAAATCTCCTTGCGTTCCTGTCCTCCCTTGGATGGTAGCACCCCGCTGGGAGGCCTGCACCGCTGATCAGTTCCCTCCACTTCCCAGAGGAGGAGACGGAGGCCCCCAGAGGGGCAGTGACTGGCTCAAGGACCCACTGGGAGAGGCTGCTCCCCGTGCCAGCTACAGGCCCTGTCCCCGCTGCCTTCACCCCAGCCCTGGCTCCAAATCTGACCAAGGCCCCGACCTCTGGACTCCAGGGGTGCGTCCAGACCCCAGCTGAACAGACAGGGAGGGGGAGGGCAGGGTGCCTTGGGGGACCTGGCCGAGTGGCCCCGGCCTGCCCCACCCTCACGGGGCTCTGTGACCCCCAGCCTGGGCCGAGCCTTGCCATAGCCTCACCTCCTAGGATCCCCTCGGGATGCTCCCCTTCCCCCTCCTTCTGGCCTCCTTCCAGATCTCCAGCCTCCAGGTTACCTGCACTAGCAGCTCCCTGCTCACACGTTTCTCTCTCCTGACCCACTTCTTCCAGGTTCGAGAACTCTCCCTGCGGGGTGGGGAAAGAAAGAAAGAAAGCAAGCAAGAAAAACTGTGGGATGCTTGAAGGCAAGTTCCATTTATTTGAGAACCCAGCAGATCCAAACTGCCTGGGGCCTGGATGAGGGATTTCACTGGGGTGTTCTGAGCTCTAAGGTCCCCATGAGACTGCCGAGGGGCCTCTCCTCTTGTCCCTTGGGGCCTCCATTCCCAGATGTCCCAAACAGATCTCTTTGGAACAGTGTTGGTTTCAGCTGCATAGAGGCTTCTGTTGCTGCAAAGGAAACACCTGAGATTCTCCACCTGGGCTCAAGCCAGGATCTGGTCTGGAAGGAAATGAATCCCTGGGACGGAACTGCTGGCCTAAGGGCACTGAGAGTCTCAGAGACCCAGCACCCAGGTCAGTCCCTGTGCCCGGTGTTCGCTGTCTCCCAGGTGGTCTCAGCTGACTTTGGGGGACATGCTGGCCCAAATCAGGCTGCCTGGGCCACCTCACCCTCATGGTGCTTGGCTGGAGAGCAGACCACCCACTACGCACCTGGAAACTTGTCCCCAGGTGTCTTGGAGACGGGCAATGGCAGGGCTCTGCAGGGCAGAAAGGATTATGTGGAGGGAACAGAAGTTCCCGAGGCCTCGACACTCCTGGGGAAGCGAAGAGATGGAGCCGTGAGGGGGAGCTGAAGCTCTGCTGCCTCTGGTTTCTGTCCCCTCACGGACTTCCCCTGTCCTGGAGGAGACACATGCCCAGGGAAGCCAGGGAGGGCACACCTGCCACCCGACGAGTAACACTGCCAGGCACAAGGATTTGTAGTTCAACACAAGGAAGGAAGTGAGCTTGTCCCCACTGGGACCTCAAGTCAAGGTCAACGTGGCCATGGCATGAGGGTCAAGGGACAGTCCAGGGACTAAGACCCCAGACTTCAATCCTGAGAGCTGAGAAACAAGAGGCAATTCCCACGCATCCAGACAGGGCGTGCCAAGGCTTACCTCAGCCACCCTGATCCACAGCTCAACCACCCTGGCCCTGTCCTGCGCTGTCATGCTCGC
>NW_025802818.1:0-1302 GCF_021613505.1 Equus quagga
TGGAGGAGAGACTGGATTTCAGCTGAGTAGAGCAAGGAGGGCTTTCCGTTTCACGGTGCTCTCGCATTTTCCTTTCCGAAGTATATTATTTATCTGCGCTTGAAAGTCACAGAGAGTTACCGATTCGCGGGATGATTCCGTTCTCGCCCTCACAGCGACACAGTAAAACCTACCTAGTCGGAATGGATCATTCCTTCTGTGTAATACTCCGGTAGATTCCAAAGATCATTTCAAAAGCGCTGGTATATCTCTGTTCTCAAATAAGAGGTCTGCTTCCAGGTCTCCATTTTTCTGCTCTTTATTGCATGTTAATTCAGAGTTGCAAGGAGGAAATACCACATTTGCCTCAATCTTTAGATCTCTATGTGCTGGAAATTGGATTCACAGAAATGGACAAGGCCTTTGAGGGATCGTGCTGTCAACAGAGACCTTTTCCGGAATCAGCAACGTGACGATAAACCGCTGCTTGTTAGGACTTGATTGTCTATTGGAGGGATGGAGCTTGCAGTATTATGGAAATCCTCTTTAGAATTGCTTACCTTCACGTGACAGATTTATCAGTTTCTGAGAGTGATGTGTTAAAATAACCTAGGTTGGCGCAGGGCTTAAACTGGCCCACTCCACTTTGGAGGCCCGGCATTGGCACGTTCGGGTCACGGTTGTGGACATTCACACCGCTTATCGGGCCATGCTGTGGCAGACATCCCACATGTTAAATAGAGGAAGATGGGCACAGATCTTAGCCCAAGGCTAGTCTTCCTCAAGGGAAAAAAAAAAAAACCGAGGAAGATTGGCAATGGATGTTAGCTCAGGGTGAATCTTAGCCCTTGGGCATCTTCAGCTGTGGTCATTTGCAAAATATGTAGACCATGCATGTACTGGGCAAGCCCAGGCAGGACAGCGCAGCCGGCCTCCCGCCTGGGTGCTTGGGGCTGCTTGTTGTGGAGCCTCTGCTGGAACCGTCTGGGTGGATTCAGTGCAGAGAATGATGACCACGGACTGCCTGGCTTCTCCCTCAGAGTTTCCCCTGAGCTTTCTCCATCTTGACATGCAAAGCAGACACTGTGTGGAGCCCTCGTGTTCCTCTGGGACTCGGGCTTCCCTCTGCTCCTCAGCCTGGAGAGGAGGAAGCCCACGTGTGGACTTCGGGAGATTCCTGACCGCCTTTTGGGGGCTAGCACGTCCTGGGCTTGAAGTCCCCAGGGAATGAGCAGAATCCAATCCAGGTAGGACTGCCATGACCCGGACCCTTCAGGAAGGCAGGTTATGGTCCCCTAACCAGGCAGAGCACCATGACCAGCC
>NW_025802819.1:0-163 GCF_021613505.1 Equus quagga
GGCGCCGCGGGCGGCCAAGGGCCCCGCCGGCCGCGTCGGCTCCCAGCCAGGCGAGCGGCCACGCGCCCAGGCCCGCCGTCAGGATGGCCGAGCGGTCTAAGGCGCTGCGTTCAGGTCGCAGTCTCCCCTGGAGGCGTGGGTTCGAATCCCACTCCTGACACGC
>NW_025802819.1:173-2185 GCF_021613505.1 Equus quagga
TGCTGGCCTGGCGTCTGGTGGTGGCGGTCATCTGCGCAGGGGTGGTTCAGTGGTACAATTGTTTGCCAGGGGTCACGGATGGGGTTCGATTGCTGGCCAATGCATCTCAATGTTTTCTTGCAATCTGTTATTCTAATTGTTTCTTTCTTTTTCCATTGCAGCATTTATAACGCTGAAACAAACGAAAGCCGTTAGCTGAAGACTGGGTTCTTTTGATTAGGCTCCTCCTCATTTACGAAGTGGGTTTCTTGAAGGCAGCAGAGACCTGGTGACACGGCGCAGGGACTCCGGGGTGACCTTGTCCCCCTGCCCCCTCCTGGGAGAGAACTCGCCAATCAGAGAAGGAAGACGCAGATGAACTGTGGTGAAATGTCCCTCCTGTTGTCCAGACCCGTCCCTGGTGCTTGTGTCACCGTGGAGCATCGTACCCAGAGGCAGGTTGGAAGGCACCGTGTGCATTTTTCCCTGTGGCCAGGAGTCAGGTGGGGAGTTACCTCCTGCAGGCCACAGTCCATCCTATGCCCTGAAAGCCAGAGGGTGAGTGAGTTCGCTGCTCTGCGAAGCCACCTAGCTCCCGTCGGTCCTGCGGCCTTACAAATTGGGTCTCCACCGTATCTCACTTTCTTTAATCCAGAACATCCTATTTGAGCTTTCTGGTGTTTCTACCGGGCGTGGACTTCTGCTGAGAAGCCAAAAGGAGGAGCCTTTCCGGAGACGTGAATGTGGAAATGGAGGAAAGAGAAGCAAAAGGTCTCTGTAAGCTCCTGTCTCCCAGCTGACAGGCGGGGCTCCCACTGTACTGACGAGGATGCGATCTAACGGGAACGTGATACTTTCTAATGGTGAACTTTAGCAGTGTATTTGTTATATCGTTATTTGCCTGATTCAAGGGAAAATAATTTTTAAAAAGAGAAACTAAAAACCCATGCTCGATAGTGGCTCTTTTCTCCTCAAATGGCTCAGAACCCTTTGGAAAGTTCCCGGGGCCTTTGAAGAGGGAGGAGGGGGTGAGGATACAGAGGTCAGTCCCCCTTCTGGACTGGGTTTCTTGGTCAACCCTCTCCCAGTGTACCACTGAGAAAGAGCTGGCAAAGTCTTCTGCTACAGACATCAGCTGTACTGGAAGGTGATCAGTCCACGAAAAAAGGGAATGCATGAAGAAGAGTGCAGTGAATGACTTCCAGAGTGGAAAATGAAACCATCATCAAAAAGAAGGAACCTATTCTCTTTCATAACTCCAGGAACAAGAGAAGCTGCCAGCTTGCAATTCATTCACTCTCACAGTGTAGGCCAGACAGGCCTGGATGTCAGAGTCCAGACATTTTGTCCAAGGACCTGCAAGAGAAGGGTCCTCCCCTCAGAAGGGAAAAGGTGGTCTGGCCGTGGGTCTGTGCCCTGCTCTGTTCAGGGACTGCTTTGTCCAAGCTCCTCTAACCTTTGCTCCTAGCCCTCAGCAGCCTCAAAACCCCACCTACCCACCCAGCACCAAGAGTTCCAGGAAAAGCCCTAAAGCAAGCACCTCCGTGCCTGCACATCAACCACAGCATCACACAGGCATTCTTCCGATCTCGTTCACTTCTTTACTTTGTAAGTCAGAGAGGTTGGAGTGTAGGGGAGCTTATATATGCAGTGCTAACTTTACAACATGCTTCCATGTATCCATTTATCTTTAAAAGTAGAACAGACATTAAAGTGATGACTGAAATAGACACTGTGAAGTGGAGGCATGCTCATGACCCAAGACTGAGTATGAAAAGCAAGCTGCAGAACAAGATGTGTAGTATGACCCAAAACTGCGTATATGATGGTCTGTGACACCAACTACCTGTCTATCCTTGAAGAAGTCATTTCAACCATCTGGGCCTCAGCTCACTCAATTTTAAAATGAGGAGATTGGACTGTGTCATTTCCAAGGACTTTCTAGGTTTAAAATTCTCTGATTTCAAATGCTGAAGAATTTCCTCATTCCACAAATATTTATTGACTCCTTTATCATGTGCCAGACACTGACC
>NW_025802820.1:0-1839 GCF_021613505.1 Equus quagga
CCAACACCTTCCGCCCGCCCCGGGCCCTCGCTCTCGCCCTGGAGACAAAAGTCCCCCCCCTCCGCCCCCAAACACGCACCCCGGGAACCAAACGCCCGCCCCCCAAACCCCCGTGCCCTGACACATTCACGGCCCAGCCACTCTCGTGCCCGCGCACCTTCCTTCCTTGTCCCTCTTCTTTTCCTTCCCGTGACCCCGCTCGAGTCACGCGTTTCCCTTCGAGGGACACTCTCCCGCAGCACACGCGGGCCCATGCACGCCCCACCTCCTCACGCTCCGCCACCTTTCCCCGCTCTCTGGCTCGCTCTGACCCCGGCCGGCAAGTTACGCGGCGTTGGCACTGCCGGCAGGAAGGAACGTGCCGCTCCTACGGGTGACCCAGCGCCTTCTCCCGGAGGGTCCCCGTGTCCTGATGGCGCGCCCTCGAGTCTTTCCAAAGAGTTCCGCGAGATCGTCACCATGCACGCCCGCCGTGTGTTCACCTGATCCCGCTCGGCCGCCATCGGTTGCCAACGCTCGCCGGCCCCTCCACCACCGAAACCACCTGCGCCGCCACTGCCACCCAGTCCACCCACCCCGCCCCTCCCCCCCTTCCCCCGGCGCCAGCACCAAGTCCACCACGCGTCAGCACCGGCACCACGACGAATCCTCGCCGCCACCCCCGCCCCCAGGACGCCCCGAGGACACTGCCAAGTCCGCCGCCGCCACCCCAGCCTGCAAGCCCCAAGCCGCACCCCAGCCCCAACCCCTCCACCTCCACCCTCCCCACCCCCCTACTGCTCCAACACCCCGACGCCTGTCAGGCCCCTCCTCCCCGCGCCCCCACTTTCCCAATCCTTCCCGGCCGGGGATCCTCCGTTCCGTTGGTCCCTTTGGCCTCTTCTCAACTCAACCCCCAACGCACACCCGAGACGCGACTCTCTGTCCCCAGGACAGGTCGTTTCTGTCTCTGGGGCAGTGGCATTCCCCGCCCTTGCCCGCTCCCCACCCCTCCTCTCACCCGACTCCTTAGCCTCACCACCTCGCAGCGCAGCACAGCCAGTCTCGCCCGCCGGCGTCCTCTCCCACCGCAGGGGCTTCCGTCTGCCTCGCACCGGAGCCCACTGCCCCTGCTTGCCACCCGCCGCTCCTTACGGCCTCCAGGCCCCCCCGCCCCACCATCCGCCAACAACCCCGCGGACCCTGTGGTCCTCTCTCGCACGACCCGCCCCGAGGACTCGCTTCCCCCGGCCCTGTCCCCCCTCCCCCCCTCAGGCCCCTCGTCCCCACCCCAACCCTAGATCTCACCCGCCGCCACCCGTGCCGGCCAAGGGGCCTGGCCGCCCGGAGCCCCTGCCTGAGCGGCCCGTTCCCGCAAGCCCCGCACCTCCTCCGGGCCCGCGGCGCTCCGCTCGCACACCCGGGACTCCTCCTCACGCCACCCACCGCGCGGCTCACCGCCGTGCCCTCTTCCTGGGGTCACTTGGCCCTGTGCCCTGACCCGCGTGGGGGGCCACCCACCGGGACCGACGCCTCCATCCCGCACCGTCTCCCGCCCCCGCACGCGCACGCCCAGCACCCCGGCCGGGCCCGTGGGGGAACTTGCCGCGCTCACGGGGCGCACCCCTATGCCCACCGGGGGCGCCTTGGCACAGGGGAGAACGGCTCCGTCAAAGTCCAGCGTGGGGCCCGCGGCAGCTTCCTGCCGCTCATCGGCTCGGCCCTCCCCTCTGCCTCGGCCGGAACCGGTCCCTGGACAGATACTCAGCTCCGCTGGCTGACGGCGGCGCGCCCGTCGTGGCGGCAAGGGGCCGGAGAGCTGCCATCTCCTTTGGGGAGCAGCCGCAGGAGAAGATGGAT
>NW_025802821.1:0-2870 GCF_021613505.1 Equus quagga
CTGGCTACGCCAGAGCCACTTGGAGGACTCTTCGGGATCACATGCCGGGCATGCTGTAACCACATCTCAGACGTGCCAGAACCACGTGCTGGACACAGCGGAACCACCTACCGGACACAATGGAACCACCTGCCGGAGATGCCTGAACCACCTGCCAAGCATGAAGGAACCACCTGCTCGACTCGCAGGACCCACCTGCCGGACACGCAAAAATCACCTGCTGGCTATGCCAGAACCACTTGCCGGACTTTCCAGAATCACCTGCCGGGAATGCCGGACCCACCTCTCAAATGTCCCAAAATCACCTGCCGGCTACGCCAGAACCACCTGGTGGACAATCCGGAATCACATGCCGGACATGCCAGAACCACCTGTCAGACATGCCGGAACCGCGTGCTGGACACGCCGGAACCACCTCCCGGACAGACCGGAACCACCAAACAGACCTGCCTGAACCACCTGCCAGGCATGCCGGTACCACATCTAAGATGTGCCAGAAACATGTGGCGGACAGTCCGGAATCACCTGCTGGGCATGTGGGAACCACCTCTCAGATGTACCAGAACCACGTGTGGCACACGCCGGAACCCACAACCGGACAGACTGGAAGCTCGTGCCGCACACGCCGGAATCACACGCCAAGAACGCCAGAACCACCTGAACAGCTCGCCAGAAACACCTGCCAGACACGTCAAAATCACCTGCTGGACACGCAAAAATCACCTGCCGGATACTCCAGAACCACTTCCCAGACACTCCGGAATCACCTGTTGGGCATGCCGGAACCACCTCTGAGATGTGCCACAAGCATGTGCTGGACATGCCATAACCACCTCCAGGACAGACCGGAACCACCTGCCAGACCCACCTGAACCACCTGCCGAGCATGCTGGAACAACCTGCTCAAGTCGCCGGAACCACATGCCGGACACGCCAAAATCCCCTGCCGGCTACGCCAAAACCACTTGCCAGACACTCGGAATGACCTGTCGGGCATGCCGGAACCACCTCTCAGACGTGCCAGAACCATGTGCCAGAGACACTGGATACACCTGCCGAGCACGCTGGAACCTCCTGCTTGACTCACCGGAACCACCTGCCGGAGACGTCAAAATCACCTGCTGGCTAGGCCAGAACCACGTGGCGGACTCTATGGAATCACCAGCCGGGCATGCCGGAACCACCTCTCAGACGGGCAGGAAGCACATGCCGGAGAGACCGGTAGCACCTGCCAAGCTGGCCGGAACCACCTGTTGGACACGCCGGAACCACCTGCCTGACACGCCAAAATCACATGCCGTCTACGCAAAAACCACTTGGTGGACACCCCACAATCACCTTCCGGGCATGCCGGAACCACGTCATGGACAGACTGCAAACACCTGCCGGAACTGCCGGAACCATCTGCCGAGCAGACCGGAACCACCTGCTCGAATCGCCAGAACCACCTGCAGGACACACCAAAAACACCTGTGGGCTACGCCAGAACCACTTGGAGGACTCTCCGGGATCACCTGCTGGGCATGCCGGAACCACCTCTCAGACATGCCAGAACCATGTGTCGGACACCCTGGAACCACCTGCCAAGTATGCCGGAGCCACCTGACCAAATCCCCAGAACCACCTGCTGGACACGCCAAAATCACCTGCCGGCTATGCCAGAACCACTCAGCAGACACTCCGCAATCACCTGCCGGGCATGCCAGAACCACCTCTCAGACGTGCCAGAACCACCTACTGGACACGCCGGAACCACCTACCGGACACAACGGAACCACCTGCCGGACACACCTGAACCACCTGCCGAGCATGCAGCAACCACATGCTCCACTCACAGGACCCACCTGTCGGACACGCAAAAATCAGCTGCTGGCTATGCCAGAACCACTTGCCGGACTTTCTGGAATCAACAGCCAGGAATGCCAGACCCACCTCTCAGACGTGCCAGAACCACGTGCTGGACGTGCCAGAACCACCTCCAGGACAGACCAGAACCACCTGCCAGACCCACCTGAACCACCTGCCAAGCACGCTGGAACCACCTGCTCGAGTCACCGGAACCACATGCCGGACACGGCAAAATCACCCCCCAGCTACGCCAGAACCACCTGGCGGACACTCCAGAATCACCTGTCAGGCATGTTGGAACCATCTCTCAGAAGTGCCAGAATCCCGTGCCAGAGACACCGGATGCACCTGCAGGGCATGCCGTAACCTCCTGCTCGACTCGCCGGAACCACCTGCCAGAGACACCAAAATCACCTGCTGGCTAGACCAGGACCACGTGGCGGACTCTATGGAATCACCCGCCGGGCATGCTGGAACCACCTCTCAGACGTGCCGGAAACACGTGCCGGACACACCGGAACCACCTACTGGACAGACCGGAACCACCTGCCAGACCTGCCTGAACCACCAGCTGAGCACGCCAGAACAACCTGCTCGACTCGCAGGACCCACCTGTCGGACATGCCAAAATCAGCTGCCGGCTATGCCAGAACCACTTGCCAGACACTCCGGAATCACCTGCCGAGCATGCTGGAACCACCTGATCCACTCTCCAGAACCACCTGCCGGACCCACCTGAACCACATGCCGGCTAGGCGGGAACCACTTGGCGGACACTCCGGAATCACCTGCCGTGCATGCCGGAACCACCCCTCAGACGTGCCTGAAAAACGTGCCGGACACGCCGGAACCACCTCCCGGACTGACCGGAACCACCTTCCAGACATGCCTGAACCACCTTACAAGCACGCTGGAACCATCTGCTCGACTCACTGGAACCATCTGCCTGATACGCCAAAATCACCTGCTGGCTATGCCAGAACCACTTGGCCAACACTCCGGAATAACCTGCCATTCATGCC
>NW_025802822.1:0-1654 GCF_021613505.1 Equus quagga
GGGGAGATAGAAATCGAGGGAGGTAAGGGACTGGGCAAATAGGATACTGTTTTATTCTTGCTGAGTTTGGACAACTCCTTATTGTAATTTCGCTTCTTCCGTATTGAAAAATTGGATGTTAGCTTTTTTACATCTTTGATAATATGCCTTCTAGAAATGTGTGCTTCCATTTTAATGAGATTTCTTTACCCTGGAGTAGTTCAGGTGACAAAGGTTGTTATAAAATAGCTGAATCTGAGCTTCCCTGAGATTTCCTTCCCACAGCGGCCTTTTAGAATTCTGGTTCTCTGTTTACAGATTCAGCTGCTTCGCCTGCTGTAACTGTCTCTCTGTGTCTCCTCCCAGTACAGTTTGGTCTGTCGTGAAGAGTATCCTTAGGAAGGATGGCCCCTTGGGCTTCTACCATGGACTCTCGAGCACTTTACTTCGAGAAGTACCGGGCTATTTCTTCTTTGGTGGCTATGAACTGAGCCGATCGTTTTTTGCATCTGGGAGATCAAAAGATGAACTAGGTAAATGTATTTGCGTGGACGGCAGGTGGGTTGATGGTGTCCGCTTCCCGACTCTATGGTTGCTGCGGATTCCGTGCACTCTGCGCCACCTTGTAGGGGATCCACCTGGCACGGGGGAGATTCTAAATCGCAGAAAGTAACAGGGCCTAATGATTTCTAGCATCTTCTTCTGGGCTTCATAATTTCCTCAGGACAGGGGCTGGAGCAGCACATCCCAAACTTCTTCCCTAGAATAACATTTGTGAATTTCTTCTGGATCTATTTTCGGGAAGAAGAAATATAGAAATTACTTTTCCTGTGGGAAATTACCTATAAGTCAGCTTGCAATAAACTTAGAACTTGGTAATAAGTCTTGATAGTGTTTTGAGAGCAGTGAAAAGTGTAGTTCTTTCTAGTTTGTTCTCTTTAGCTGCTGGATACAACCATATCAATGTTTGAATCACATGGGTGATAACTTTTTTCTTGAACACCTCCCTTCATGGTTGGTGGACTTATTCTGGGGTTGGTCAAGCTCCCAGGCTTAATTGTCTTGTTTAATAAGACAACTTTGGTTTTTCATGGTAAAGGAAGAATCAGGGCTGTGGGGCATTAAGATAGTTAAGAGAAGGCTGATAAATGCCTCACCCTGCATTTCAGTGGCCTCTATTCTCATTCCTCCTGTAAGGCGTTGCCATGCTGCTGGGGGCCTGCTGATTCTAGGGGCCAGCCCTCCAAGGATGGCACAGGAGGGCCACAGTGCCACAGTGATCAGCCTAAACATGACCCTCGCTCGGGCTTCTCGTCCTGGCATGATGAAGGGTAGACCCAGGACACCAACCAGAACCTTATGCTCTTAGAGCTTCGACAGTCTCCTCAGGGAATTGTGATCGCAGCATTTTTGTTTGTACCTACCTCCAGCCACTGCCATTGGCCTCTGGAAATATCACATCAGCTGCCCTTGAGACAAAATACTGTTTGCTAATTTTCTTCTCTAGGCCTTGTCCCTTTGATGTTAAGTGGTGGCGTTGGTGGAATCTGCCTCTGGCTTGCTGTATACCCAGTGGATTGTATAAAATCCAGAATTCAAGTTCTTTCCATGTCGGGTAAACAGGCAGTATTTCTCGGAACCTTTATAACTGTTGTGAGAAATGAAGGTGAGTCTG
>NW_025802823.1:0-3942 GCF_021613505.1 Equus quagga
CATCCATTTAGTTCTTAATATTAATTCCATTTCCATTTTAGAAGTTTTGTTTGAATTTTTAAAATTTGCTTCGTCGTTTTGAAAGATGTTTCACATTTCTGCCAAAATGTTCAAACATGTTTTTTATTATCATGAATATCATAAGCATAATTATATAAAGCTAGTGTCAGGAGATCAACAGGGCTGGGAGAGAGAGCGCTGGACTACCAGGTGTCAGAGTATCCAATTGAAACAGCAAACCAACAATAAAAGAATTAAGCCTTTAATTACTTACTGTGATGATATATTCAAGAAGCTAAAGCCAGAGAAAATATCAACTCCTCCTATTTCATTTCCCCCATAGAATGGTACACTGGCTGAGTCTCATGTGGCTCATCACAGAAGTGGGGTGGTCTCACTCTTCACAGAGACCCAAATAAAAGTCTCAGATTTTTTTATAGACCCTGGAGTCTGAGAGAGACTTAGGTGGACGGCCTATGTGTGGAAAAGGGCCGAGTACTGAGTCAGAGTGGGGAAAAGTGTTTCCAAGGCTTCCCCCCCTTCCCTCCATAGGGAGCCCTCAGCAGAGGGGTCTAAGAAAGACCTCCATCTGAGCACTCCGAGAAACATACCTGGAAACGCTGATGTCAGGGCTGGGAACGTAAATATGGGAAGAGCATGCCTGGCCAGTGGAGCCTGAGTCCTGGACTGCACCTCCCCTCAGAGACTGCAGGCCAAGACTGGTATAGGGAGGCCAGCTTCCCCCATGAGGCCAGGTAGGTAAAGCCACTGTAATTGCCTATAGTCAGTCCTGAAAAATAGCAAATAGCACCTTAGTCCATTCAGGCTCTTATAACAAAACGCCATAGACTGCTGGTTTAAGCAACACATTTCTTTCTCACTGTTCTGGAAGACAGAAGTCTAAGATCAAGGTGCTGGCAGATTCAGTGTCTGGTGAAGGCCCACCTCCTGATTTGTAGATAGCCACCTCTGGCCATGTCCTCATATGGCAGAGAGAAAGAGTGCTGTTGTCCCTTTCTCTTCATGTAAGGGCACTAATTCCATCATGAGAGCTTCCCCATCATGACCTCATTTAAACATAATTACTTATCAAAGGCCCCACCTCTAAATATTTTCACTGTTGGGATTAAGGCTCAACATAAGAAATTTGGAGGACAAATATTCAGTTTTGGCAACAGGTTTCTAACCAGGTCTTGGACTCCTCAGCTAATGCCTGGGAATCCCAACGTCCATAGTCTTTGCTTATCTGGATCTATTACTGTTCGTTTCTCCTGCTCTTCTTTACGGGGTCAAGTCCTCTCATTTGCCTAGTTATCTTTGATTATAACCTGCATACATAATTTTTCATGAAATTATCTTCGAAATAGTTTGAGGAGTAAAATATCTTCTTCTGGTCCTGGAAGGAGGGCCGTTAATTTGTAATCTGCTTAATCCAATTTTACAGACTAAGATTATTGTGGGCCAACAAGGGAGCTCCAAGTTGAGATGCAGACCTTAGAAGGATTGAGTTACTTTCGGTTCACCTCACTCCTAAAATGTGGCTGTTCAGGCTCCTATTCTTAGCTTCTAGGAAGGAGCAAAACAAAATACCAGCCTCAGTGGGCTCTGGACCCAGTTATTACCCTCACCTTGTCTATCTGCGAAAATTGAAGGTTGGCCTCTCATCTGCCTCTTCTAGATTTGTAAATGGCAATCAGGCAAAGGCACTTGCAAAATGTCAGATTTAACTTTCGATTACCACAGTTTTATTAACTATAACTACATGAAGTACAAAATTCACTGCTGCCCGTTCAGTCTGTAAGTTACTACTGTTGAATAATAAACGTGCAACACTATCATTGGCCAATCACTCCACTTCTTTCAAAGCTTATTGCTTGGTGTGTGTCTGTTGTCCAGGTCACACGCACACAGCAAAGTGTGCAGTTGTTGTGTTGCCTCCTTGTCTCCCTCCAAAAATGAATAATCGAAAGAGGGAGTTGTCTAAGATGGATAAAAGTGTAGCCAAACAAAAACCAAAAGGCAATGATGATGGAGGTGATCTTTGATGTGATTAGGAGGCAGCTGCGCACTGACGGGACAACACTGCCACCCTGTGGGAGACAGTACACTTGCAACCAGAGCCACTGCATGTCGGCAATGTAACTAACATAAATGAGCACTGACTGAAGATGTCTCGGGGCAGCGACACTGGTGAAAATTTCCACACTAACGGGACTTAGTGAAATGAAATGAGAAACTTTTCAGTACAATCAAAGTGCAAAGGATAAAATGTTGGAAGCTAATCTAAAGTTAAAAAGAGTTATGACGACACATCAAGGTGAAAAAAATGGAACGGAGAGAATGAAAAGACAACTCACAATATAGAAAAAAACATTTGCAAATCTTAATTCTGATAAGGAATTTATACTCAGAATGAAAAGAGTTCCTCAAATAATAAGCAAACAAAGAAAGCGTCAGGCAGAAAAATTTTAAAAATGCTTTAATAAAGAGGATACACAGATTGTTAAGAACGTCAGACACAGTTAACATGATTGTGTTGTTAAAAGAACATGAACTACTAATAAAAAGAGATAAGACTACACTGTGATTAAATTGTTAATGTGTGTACAACTGCCCATAAAAATTATTCACAAAGATGTGGAAAAACTGAAACATCCATTTACTTGCGCTGGGTATGGAAAGCAGTACAATCATTTCGTAAAAACAATTTTCTAGGTTCTAATCTCAAAAATCATTTTTTAAACGGCAAACAAAGCTCTACAAAGTGTTTCTTTGGCCAACTTAAAGGAACAGTACGAAATCAGTATTTGCCCAATGTGAGAGAAGAACAGACACAAGACAACGAGTAGTTTTTGACAAATAGAAATGGCAAGCAGGAGTATATATTGGAGTTTATGAGGAAGCCATTTGGCATAAACCTAATTCAGCCTGACTTTGCTTTTCCAAAAGGTCCTGACATGGCCACTGAGCACACATCATAGATCCACTTTAAACATTTCCTATCACAAAAACAAGTGGCCTTAAGATAAAGGTGCAACTTCACCCCACTTTCGCATTTCCTGAAGGAGAAGCATCCTTCCTTAGGCTAGGAACGGATGGCTGCACTAACCTTTGAGCGTCCAGCTCACCTGTGACCACCCAGGCCCAGATAACAGACCTGCCACCCAGCAGTGTCTGTCGATCGCTGTGCTGACAGAGCAGTCTCGCGACTATCATCCAAGGGACCTTTCGATCCTATGTGAAACGTCCTCTCTGGGGGTCTAGAAGCACTCTGTACACCCCACTTCTCGGGTGCCCTTTCTTCCTTCGGGAAGAAAGGCCCCGGGCCACAGTCCTCACATTTTAGCTCAGAATAAACTCACCCCAATTTTCAAGGATAGATTGGTTCTGGATTATGTTCGTCGACAGAATGGGATCAAGTCAATAAGATTCAAGTTCGGAGGGAAGCTGATGCAAAATCAGAATTTGTTTTTCTTGCTCTCGAAAGGATACTTTTCTCTAACTTCTAGTCTCCTCCTGATAAAGACATTGGAAAAGGTTTCTCTTGACCTTTGAGGGAATCGACACCAAAGACAGAGATCCTCCATTTTGTCAGAATGATTTCCTAGGCCTCCAATGGAGGAGGCGTCCCTAGGACAAGAGCTAAGCTTTTGTTTTGCAACAGTTTTCCTCTCTCTGCTTGCCTTTAACATCTCCTTTCCCGTTCTTCTTTTTTGGAAGGGAAATACGTGCACCGCTAAAAAAAAAAAAGAATTTTCTAGATGACTGAAGAAGATCTACGACTGTTGTTATTTTGGTTTCACGGAGAAGTTCCACGTCCACATTCACCACATTTTAAACACCCACACACACTCACAGCACGGCGCTGTGAGGATGTCCCAGGGAACTCGATTTATGGAGGGAATGGCTGTGAGGTCTCTGCCCCCCAACCCCCACCATTTG
>NW_025802824.1:0-2289 GCF_021613505.1 Equus quagga
AAAGAATGAGTAAACTCACAAATAAGTCAACAGAAATTACCCAAACTAAAACACAATGAGGAAAAAAGAGTGAAAAATAAACAAGCCAGAAGAGCGCATCTAAGAGCTGTGGGGCAATTTAAAATGCTTAAACACACATGTAATTGGAATCCTGGAAGGAGAAAAGACAAAGAGAATGGACAGAGACAATATTTGATGAGTTAATAGCTGATAATTTTCCAAAACTAATGAAAGACATTAAACTAAAGACCCAGGAAAGCTCAGATAACCCCAAGTAGGATGAAATACACAGACACACACATCCCTAGATAAATCATATTCAAACTATTAAAAAACAAAGATAAAGGGAAAATCTTAAAGGCAGCCATAGAAAAAAGACACATTACATACATAAAACAAAGATAAAAATTACAGAAACCTTTGGTCACAAACTATTATAAACATGAAGACAATAAAGTGACACATTTAAGGTGCTGAAAGAAAAAAAACTGTCACCATATTCCACATTCAGTGAAAACATCTTTCAAAAATGAAGGTGAAATACAGACTTTTTCAGACAAATAAAAGCTGAGAGAATTCAATACCAGTAGCCCTGAACTATAAGAAATGTTAAAGAAAGTTCTTCAGGCAGAAGTACCTGATACTAGTGAGAAACTTAGATCTACATCAGGGTTCAGCAAATTATGGCCCACAGGCCAAATCTGCCCACTCCCTTTGTTTACTACTGTTTACGGCTGCCTCCATGCCACAATGGCAGAGTTAAGCAGTTGCAACAGAGAGTGTATGGCCCACAAAACAGAAAATATTCACTATCTGGTCCTTTATAGAGAAAGTTTGCCCATGCCTGCTCTATATAAAAAAAATGAAGAGTGTTAGAAATGGAATATAAAATTCATTTTTTCTTATTTTAAAATGCTCCAAGAGATAATTGACTGTGTTAATCAAAAATAGTAGCATATATTGTAGATTTATAGCATATATAAAGGCAAAATGCATGACAACAATCATACAAAAGATGGGACGGAAGAACTAGCAGCTTATAGAAGTAAGGTTTCTATACTATATATGAAGTGTTATAACATTCTCTAAAGGCATACTATGATTAATGAAAGAAGCATATTCGGAACTCTAGGACGACCCTTAAAGAAAATCTTTAAAAATAAGGTTTAATCACGTGGATAAAGAGAACAGATTGGTGGTTACCAGAGGGGAAGGGGGTGGGCATAAGGAGTGAAGGGGCACATATATATGGTGACTGACAAATAGTAACGTACCCCTGAAATCTCACAATGTTATAAACTATTATGACATCAATAAAATAAAAAAGTTTTAATGATAAGCTAATAGTGCAGATAAAACACAATAATAAGAAATAATCAAAAAAACAGGCAGAAAAAGAAAAAAATGAACACTAAAAAGAACAAATAGAAAACAACTACAGGGCTGGCTCCGTGGCCGAGTGGTTAAGTTCGCGCGCTCCGCTGTGGTGGCCCAGGGTTTGGATTCTGGGCGCGGACATGGCACCGCTCGTCAGGCCACGTTGAGGTGGCGTCCCACATCCCACAACTAGAAGGACCTGCAACCAAGATATACAACTATGTACCAGGGGGGTTTGGGAAGATAAAGCAGGGGAAAAAAAACCAGAAGATTGGCAACAGTTGTTAGCCCAGGTGCCAATCTTTAAAAAAAAAAAAGAAAAAAAACAATTACGTGTATGAAAGACTTAAATCCAACCATACCAATAATTACTTTAAATGTAAATGGTCTAAACACACCAACTGAAAATCACAGATTGCCAGAATGGATTTAACAACCAGACCCAATTACATGCTGTCCACGAGAAACTCACTTAAGTTAAGCAAAAAGAATGGGAAAATATACTATGCAAACACTAATGAGAAGGAGGCTAGAGTGGCTATATTAATATCAGACAAAATTAACTTCCAAACAAGGAATATTACCAAGGTTACAGAAGGACATTATATGAAAAAGAGGTCAATTCACCAAGAAGACATAACAATTCTTAATGTGTAGGCACCTAACAAAAGTGTTTCTGTATACATTAAGCAAAAACTAACAGAACTAAAAGGAGAAATAGACGAATCCACAATTATAATTGGAGAATTCAACACTCCTCTGTCAGTAACCAATAGAAGCCAATGGGCAGGAAATCAGTAAGGACAGAGAAGACCTGAACAACACTGTCAATCAACCTGACAATAATTGACATTGATTTTCAAGCGCATGTGGAACAATTATCAAGATTAGATTATAGATAATACAACAAAC
>NW_025802825.1:0-1721 GCF_021613505.1 Equus quagga
AGAGCTCTCAACGCCTCCTTGTTGCGTGAGTCCTTTGACGGATTCTTCTGCTGGTGTTACCACGCTTCTGTTGAACTCCCCCAGGCAAGGAGAGCTTGGTGCAACATGAACCTCACTTGGGTTCAAACATTGGTTTTTGAACATTTTTTTTTCTTAATCGACCTGAGTAATGTGTCTCTATAGCATCTCCAATTCCATATGAAAATACGTAAGAATGGAGCCACTTTGGTAATAGTATTTCTAGAGTCCTGCTAATTTAATACCCACTTTGTAAATCCCTTCAGAAACCACCAGTCTAGATTCCAGAGCAGTAGTTTTCAGTCGGGATGATGTTGGCCCCCTGGGGACATTTGGCAAAGTCTGAAGACATCTTTGAATTTTTCAACTAGATGCCACTGGTAGCTAATGAGTAGAGGCCAGGGATGCTGCTAACCATCCTATAATGCACAGGACAACCCTCTATGACAAAAAATTATCCAGCCCATAATACCAACAGCGCCAAGGCTGAGAAGTCACGCTGGAGCACAACACGAGATAAGTCTAAGCCCTCTTCTGATGTGTGAAGACGGTTAGGTTGTAATCTCTCAGCCTTTGCTTGTTCAGGCTGAACATTTGTAATTAGTTTAAATGTGGTAATTAGTTTGTAATTACATTTGTAATTAGTTCAACTGTTGTTCTCAAGTTGTAGTCCCCAGAGTCCTTCTTTGGGACTTCCTTTAATTTCTCAAAGTCTTGTTCATGATTACACGTTCAAATTGCAAAATTTTCCTTTTATGCTCTTACCGAGCCTGGTACATGGTGGTGCTCAGAAAACACTTAGTTAAAGGATAAATAGATCAATGATACAATAAATCAGAGAAGAAGAGAAGAAGGGAAAAAATTCACAGCCTTGAAATCACATAACGAGGTCCTTTTGTTTATGAAGATTATAAAGAAAAAAACCAAACACTTTATTTAGAAGCTTTGGTCTAAATCGCGGCAGCCATCAAGGATGGCTTGCAATACTGCGATGATCCAGTTGGGGGAGCCCTGTCACTAATTCCAAGACTGGGAGGAAATGTATTTTAAGACGTAACTACACATTTCTTTAAAACTTCTTGAGGGAAAAGAAAATATTTTCTCTTTTTGATTTGTTTATATGCATGATACACTGAGGATGTATAATACCACCACTTTGATCTTATGGTCTGAGAAAAACATGAGGTCCAAAATGAGAATTGTGACAGTCGCGCAGCCTAAAAAAATATATAGTCTCTTCCAGGACTGTTCTGACGGGAAATTCAAACCCATCCCCCTTCATGGTGGCAGACACCATTCAATGAAAATGCACCTATTTAAAAGCAGTTTGTAACTTTCTGGTTGTGTTTCCTTTGAGTAACAGGACGAAGCTGGTTAGATTTCAGAAAGGAGCCGAGAGAGACAGTGAGGTTGTAGGAGGGAAGAGCGCCCTCTTGTTCTTGCTGAAGGGCTTTCTAAAGTCTGTCCTGTGTGAGCCAGTCACGTGGTGGGCAAGTCTACAAGCTGTCAGCTGTCAGGGAGGACGTGTGGTCTGGATGGTCCCTCCCTGCCCACTCCACACTGTGCCTCCTCCAGCACAGGAATGCCTCCTAAATTCCCTGACGTCACTGGTTAGGCCAGAAAATACAGTTCTTTCAGGTCTAAGGGTCTTTACTATCGTAAAGAGCAGGGTCCATTTATATTCAGATCCATTCTGAGCCAAG
>NW_025802826.1:0-676 GCF_021613505.1 Equus quagga
AGTTTGAATCAGCCTGCTGGCAGAATTGCTTATTGCTCAGGGGAAGTCAGTCTTTGTTCTATCAGGCCTTCAACTGATTAGAGGAGGCCCACCCATACTAGGGAGGGCAATGTGCTTTACTGGAAGCATCCATTTAATGTTGATTGACATATTTAAATGTTAATCTCACCGAAAAACACCCAGGAAGATATTCAACCGAATATCTGGGCACTGTAGCCCAGCCAAGATGACACATAAAATTGACCACCTCACTGGCTTAAATAAACAATGGCGGCCATATCATCACCTCCATGTCAAATGAAACCTTAGACGTCTGGGCTTTGGAGGATATTTTGAACATTTCAAAATAGCAGAGACCACCCCCAGAGAGGGGCTCGGGAGCCAGGCAGCAAGCCCAGTGAGCCCCAAAACATAGGAGTTTCTAGAACATTGGCACCTGTGACCTGGCGAAGATACCCACCTGCCTGCCCTGAAGACAGATGGGAGACAGGAATCTGTGATGGCCATAGGCAGAGTTTCTTGGGCCTGTGGGATGGAGCGTGGACAGGGGACTGACCAGGAGGAGTCAGGGGTGCCCTCTGACATGGAGCAGGGCAGAAGTGACTGGACAGGGACACATCCCTCTGCACAAGGAGAGAAGGGCTGGGACAGGATGCAGAGGGGCCAGGGACCCTGA
>NW_025802826.1:686-1732 GCF_021613505.1 Equus quagga
GTGAACTGTGAGATCTCCAAGATGCAACACCTGGTCCTCTGGGATGCTCAGCCAGTGTGTGCGGGACACAGAGATCCAAGCAGTCGTGACAGTCCATGGAATCTGACCTCACAGTGGTCTTCATGAACTCCATATGACATTGGGAAGTCAGTCTGTCTGTCTGTTACGGCATCCCATGACCATGACTGGACAGACACCAATGGATGTCTGGGATGGCCTGACTCCACCAGGGCGTGTGGCTTCCATGAAATTCACTCTGGGGGACCCTGGGCCGGCCTCATGAAGGTGGATGAGTCACTGGGACAGCACCGCCCCGAGACGCCCTTGGCCTGTGTGGCCTGGGACGTGCGGGACCTAAAGCAAAGAGCAGTTTAAACATGAGCTCCAGGTCCGCCAGCCGTGAGATGCAAGGGTGAATCTGACAAGCTTTGTCTCATATGCACAACTGGACCAGTGTGTCCCGGGTGGCACTTTCCAAAAGTTCTTTCATCAAAACTCCCAGTAAGAAATCCATTTCCCATCACTATCCAGCTTGTGGGTATTTAGACAACTGAAGCAGAATCCCACGAACCGTCACCACCCTTCCCTCGCATGGGATGCTCTCCGTTCTCCAGCCTGTTCTAGGCTACTTCACTGTTGCAAAATGCTGGCTGCAACTGACTGAATTCATTTCACAATCGATTCACAAACCCTTTCCGAGTTGCAATGCAAAATTTGAAAAGCAGCAGTTGAAGTATCATCAGGGATCCATTCATTGTTTTGATGGCTAATGATTTTTCCCAAGCCACATCAGATGGGCCAGCTGGTAATAATATCGATGATAAATATGATGACAGTCATCCTCCATATGTGTTATGCTTGTGTAGCACTTCTTGGTTTAAAAAGCACTTTCAAAAGACAAATCCTGTGTGATTGCACTTAGATGAGGTCTCTGGAATCGTCAATTCACAGAGACAGACAGTAGAACGGTGGGTACCAGGGGCTGAGGGAGGAAAAAGGGGAGCTGACGTTTAGTGTAAACAGAGTTTCAGTTTGGGAAGATAAAA
>NW_025802827.1:0-7304 GCF_021613505.1 Equus quagga
TTTGATAGAGAAATGAGAGTCTGAACATGTTCAGCTCCCAAGAGAAGGGACACCAGCTCCTTCTGGCCAAAAGTTGTTCTCAGGTGATGGAGAACTTGGTGGAAGTATCGAAGGATCAGTCCACGAAACGTGCAGCCGTCCCACAGGAAACTCCTTCATGATCATTCACGTTAACTGATTAAAGGCTCGTCCGGGTACCTGCACATAAGGATCGGTCATCCAGCAATCTGAGTCCCCAAGGCAGTTTTAGACTGCTGGAGAGGGAAACCAAGGCGTGTGGAGGGTGTTCACAACTTTCTAGGGAGTGGCTCTCACAAACAGCACATTTCCGACCCACTACACCATCGCTAGAAATTGTTCAGACTTTATGGTAAAATGAAACTAAAAGCAAAATGGGAAACCACACTTCTAAAAGCTGAACGGTTCTTTTATTTTTTTTTCTTCTTCTCCCCAAAGCCCCCTGGTACGTAGTTGTATATTCTACCTGTGAGTGCCTCTGGTTGTGCTCTGTGGGATGCAATCTAAGCATGGGCTGACGAGCAGTGCCGTGTCCAGGCCCAGGATCCAAGCCAGCGAGACCCTGGGCTGCCAAAGTGTAGGACGCAAATTTAACCACTCGGCCACAGAGCCAGCCCCAATGGACCAGTTCATGAATAGCCAGCATCCCATTGAAATTCTGGCTGGCTTCATGCTGACACCTGAACATGCTCAACAAAATGGTGATAACTGTAAACAGCTGGCAAGGTAATCCTGGGTAAATTAAAATTACACTGGCCACACTGGGCTCCTTTGAGCTTCCAAAACTTACCTTTCTTGCACAAGGTTTAAGAGCCATGTAACAGAGAAAGTTTTAACCCCTAAAGAGTCAAGTGTGCCACCTTTGGGACCATTGCTCAAAATCTAGAATTGTTCTAGAATCTATAAAAAATTATAAAGAATTGCAGATCTTACTAAGCTTGTTTCCTGTCCTGAAGGCTTGGCATGATAACAGTTGGTCAAAAATGCATTTACACCCCATTTTATGGTCACAGATGCTTGGACAGAAATGCGTCTTGCACTCCATCCATGGCTAAGGGCCCCACCAAACTGCCACCAGCCTTGGGGGAGTTATGTTAACCATTCAAAGGAGCACTCTGATTAGTTAATATCATTTAAAAAGTGCACTTAAAAGCAAAGACTTCAAAATGCCAAAATAACATCCTTGAAAGTTTTGTTGCAAAAAGCTAATAAAAATTGGTATAAGAGGGAATTGAAAGAAAAGTCTATTAGGTCATGGGTTCACAGACACCCCCGTAGCTTTTCTTCAAAGGAGGGTCCAATATGAGACCCTCCCAGAGTTGACAAGACACTGAGAGATTTTCTGGGAAACTGCTACATCAAACATTCATGGAGTTTTCACCAGGAATGAACACGGCCAGGGATGGTTACTGTTTTCCCCAGTGAAACCGGATAAGAGATTTGAAAAGATTTAGCAACTTATGATCAGGAATTGGCCAAACTAGAAACTGATATTCAGAGGCTGATAGGAATTTTCTAATACAGGCCTCCTTCCCCAAGTTAAAATAAAACTAAGCACCGAGAGGGAATGAAGCAAGTGAAGGGTGATGTGCTTGGATGGTAGATCAACCTGTGACATGTGTTTAAGTTACAACCCAAATTCCTAGAAATTAAGAGCAACTGTCCTTAACTTAAAAATCTTTCGAAAACTGGAAATGCAGCTCTAGAGGCAGTTCAGATTCCACCCATTTCCTTTATCTCAAAAAGCTTGTAAACTCACCAGGAACTGTTCTCGAGTCCATCACCAATTCCTCAGACTAAAGGGGAAAAAAGGAAAAAGCAGAGAAAAACAACTATGGAAGCACTATTGCCAAACATCTAGCATCTTAAGTGTCTTCTATAAAAATATTAGTAGAAAAAGCTGAAAACAAAATTTGGATTCATTACTTTTTCATAACTGGTGAACTTTGCCTTACTCTACCTGACTCATAGCAGTAGTTTTAAAACCATAGCTGTGGAGTCTCTGTGTGCGTCTCTATACATGTTATCCGCGTGTGATAGTTTTACCATCAGGTGTATAATTGCTAAAAGAGCTCTAGTTGATTAGCTTAAAGTAAACACTTATATAAATGGAATGAAAACTAACCCAAATGTCTTTCAAGTTAATCTGATATAAAACAATCTTTGGTAAATGAAGACTTACTTAAGTCTTTGAGTTTCATTGAAATAAACATGTTTCCAGAATTATCAGCATTAGGCATGATACAGACATGTGGTCCTTCTTACAAAGATTGTCAGCAAACAATACTTAGAATAAGAGCTGATTTTGCCTAACATCTCATGAAGTTTGTGGCGATCTAAATATGATTATTGGGAACAAGTAAATTAAATAGATGTGAAAAAGATAAAAGTGTTTGGGTGAAATTTTAACAATAATTATGTGTTTCAGTATAACTACTTAAAATAATTTCAAAACCTTTTGGTAACTTGAAATCTTATAATTTTTCTAAACTAATGGATAAACTTTATTGCGTAACTACTCGACTCCACATGAGATATAGTATTAGGCATTAATCACTAAACATAGATTTATCTGCCATTGGATTCCTATTTCAGGAAAACTAGAAAAACACTTGGGTTTATTCATAACATGTTTTGTGCCATGCTGAGAAATTTTCCATGAGAAAGTATAGGTTTCTAGACAGTATCTGTGGGTCCACCGATACACAGGACAGCAATGTAAAAAATTAAAAAAATCAAGATGCATGTTTTCAGTAAAGAAGATATAAGGAATAGAAATAGTTTTGTTTGTTTTGTGAAGAAATTAAATTTGTCCTAAACTACTAGGAAGGAGGAAAGAGGACATAGGAAAAATTCTCAATGTAAAAACAAAGTTACAGAAGGTTTCTGGAAAAGGAGCCCTGAGCAGAGAGTTTGTGCATTGTCAGGTTGGCTAAGATGAAAATTAAGTTTAAAAAGTGAACGTTTTAAAATCAAAAGTAAGCTGGTACAAAAATTAGAATTTGGGTTTTTTTCCTCTTAAAAGGATAATTTTCTCAGGATTCTGCTCTGCTCTTCATAAAGGGGTTGTGAAAGGTTTTTCTTTACTTTTGAGCAGTGTGCCCGAAGGGAAAGGATTTTACATCTTATCAAGATGAGTTTCCTGCATTGTTTCTGTCAGGTCTTTAATCACAGCAGCTAAGGATTTCCTGACAGATTTCTTATTTTCTGTATCTGCCTGAAAATCCTTAATTGTCACCATGGTTAAATGGATTGTTTCACAGTGACCTAAGATTCTACTTGACCAAGTGTTTGAAAACTCTTTGATATTTTTGACAAGCTTCCCCAAAATTCAAATCTGAAATGAAGTCTTTCTTTTCACCTGAAAGTAATTTTGAGAATTGCTGGTGGGCCCTGGGAATGTCTCATAGAATATGTTCTCATCTCCTAGAAAGAGGGAGATACTCAACTAACTAGGCTTGTTTGGTATGTTAGGTTACGTGGGAAGTATGTCAAATAAGTGAGGCTAAGTCTCCTTTATGAATATTGTTGCATGCATATATGTTATTGATATAAGTGTTTTAGAGACTATATAAAATTTTTGGAAAAAATTCTAATATGTCTTTGTATAATGCTATCAGTTGTAATTCTAGTCATTGTCTTAATTCTGCTACCTTGCATCCAGCACCAGAGGAAAGAAATGACCATGGATACATTTTAATATCTAATTTGGCTTACAAATGTCTTACTTAAAGGATGAGCAGGGACGTCACTGGGATAGACATGCTGTCCAGCCTCAAGAATGTCCCCTGCTTTCTATTGACTCTGTTAAACATGGCAACGAAAAGAGAGAATTTTTGACGCCACCACACAGATGTGTTTTGGGCCCAAGAAAATACTCTTCGTGCTTGATGGAGCACAATTGCCACTGGTCCAGCAGATACAAAAATTAGCCATGGAGCACCCGAAAAGTTGATTTCATGGGGAAAACAATACTTTTAGAAACTTTCTTCCACAGTAGCTCATAAAGCCATGCATGTTGTGCAATATGCACAAATTATAATCCAAGGAAACCACTTCCTGGGTCACAAAGCCTCTTTTCCCTTCCTAAGGGACCGTCTGAGGTATGGCCATTGGACTTTGTTCAGATGCCAATATCTCCAGGATGTAAATAGCTTAGTGATGATCTGTGTGTTCTCACATTAGGTTGGCGCTTTTCCTTGCAGAAGAGCAATGGCTTTAGCAGTAAGTAAATTATTATTGCAAAGGATAGCTCCTTTTTGGGGAATTCCTACTGAGTTACACAGTGACCGGGGAACTCATTTTGCAAGACAAATAATGAAATCTACTTGTGACATTTGGTGAAATAATGAAACATTTTAACTAATAGCGCAATCAAAACTCAATTGGAAAAGCTTTCAGAAGCATTTCATCTCTCATGGCCAAAAGCTCTTCTGCTAGAGCTCCTCAACCTTAGATCTACATATTTTGGTAAAAATTGGCTGTCTCATTTTGAAACAATAACAGAATGACTATGCAATTACATGAGGGAATGTGTGATCCACCTTTGCTCAAGGGAGATATCTGACATTATTGTCAAGGTCTCATTCAGGCACTTAAAAGAAAGAAAGGTTGGTAGCCATTCATACATCTAAAAGACATGAAACATCGGTAGCTGACTCCTTTCACAGCAGGAGACAAAGCTCCCAGGAGATGAAGACCTTAAGGGTCATGGGCTACAACCTGGAGATTTCTCTTATTGGAAAAGACACCTGATAAAAGACTCTTTGCAACCTGGTTGGAAAGGACCATACCAGGTACTCTTAACCAATCTTGCACAGCAAAATTAAGAGGCATAGACTCGTGAATTCACAGTTCTCATTTTTAAAAAACGGCTTCTCCACTTGAGTGGGTTTCAGCTCCTATTTCTGACACTGACTTCAACCGACCAAAACAAATCCCTCCACATCAGGATGAGAAGAAGATGGATCTGTTGTAGACAGATGTCCCAAGACTGCAGACCAGGCCTATATTCCCAACCTTATATCTCCTCGTTTAAACTCTTGCAACTGTCACCTACCCTAATACTTTGCTTTCTACCCCTCCAAATGTGTAAGATAGATTACAACGTAATTCCAAACACTTTTAATTAAACACAAAAATGCCATTTAAGGTTTTCCTGATACTATGTTTGTTTTTTCAGTCCACATCAGAATGGGCCTCTGATGGCAATGTCTTTTTACAATGGACACATTCTTTTGCTACACACAAAAATCTGTCCAGTTGTTGGATATGTGGCCAACTTCCCCTTTCTAATACATCTTGGGTACCTTGGTTGGTTGCTCTCTTTCAAGGCATGATTGAAAAGCCTTAAAGCAATTTATTATGATGGAAAGATCTAGTTCAGGTGTGCAAAGTTCATCCAACATTACCAATTATGATCCTGAGACATGCCAATAGCCCATCCTATTAATGATCCCAGGCATGGCTACTCTTTTTCTGTTATTCAGACCATCCAATTACCCCAACAATTTTCAAATAAACGAATAAAAAAAGCTATTGCCGTGAGAACTATGGGAGGTTGGACACAAATGTGGGATGGCTATTGCCCAGGTCATGTCAGAACACTGTCACATGTAAGGAAAGTAATTGGTTGGAACAGACTGGTCTCAAGGGCCACGCATTCATTGGTGGTCTCCTAAAGGAACTCAGTGGCTATGTGAACAAAATTCTGGTCTTGGCTACCACCCAGATGGCTAGGACACTGCACCATGGGCTTCTAATGGATGCAGAGAAGGATTTGCCCTGAGCCAACATCTGTTGTTGATCTTCCTCTCCTTATGGCCAGATGGACTCATTTACTATTCCACTGGTATGATCATCTAGTGGCTATATTCTTTCCTTCCTTGGGGCTAGAAGACATCATATCACATAGAGGCTCTGACTAAATTTACTCAACAACCCCTTAATGGTAGTCAACCTGGAATAGCCTTATAAAATACTGAAGTGTCTTTAGTGGGAAGGGCTGTCCTTCCAATTAGAATGGCCTTAGATAGTCTAACAGCATCCCAAGGTGGGACATGTGCACTCATTCAAACTGAATGCTGTTTTTAGACCTGATGAATCTTCCAATGTGTCCACTCTGCTAAAGCACATGGAAAAGCAGGTGAATGCCTTAAGCGACCCCCACCCCCAGTCTGCATTTGTTTGATTGACTCCCTTCAGGTACTGCTTCCCTTTTGACATCCAGATTACAATTCCTATTTCTGGTACTCCTTGAAATTCTTGTAGTAGTCACAATATTCAAACTAATCACATGTCCCTTACTCAGTGCTGTAAGACTGGCATGCAGGCCTGAGCCACGATTGTCCAGCGACTTGAGGTGGCTGACAGATCTTACAAACCTGGATGAATCTCCTCTTCTGGTAAGACTATGCCTAAAATATAATTTGTAAAATAATCATTTCAAATATTCAGTCATCATAATTGTTACTGTACCTGTTCTATAATTGTAAACAATGTACGCATAAGGACTCATGTAAAAGCACATGTGCAACATTTGTGCAACAATGCAAAATTACTGAAAGGTTACATAACCTGTCACATGCATCCCCTGCTAATATGTACCTCTATGCTCATCCGCTCATCCTACAGAAGCCTAGCACTGAGGGACACGATGGACCCATGGCAGGCAGCAACCACTCTGGCACCAAGAAACAATATTTTGATCATCAATGCTTTCTATCAAAACATTATTGATTCAACATGGAAAATAACAAATATTTGAAAAGCAATAAGAAAAGTTAATATATTGAGGTATATGAGAAAGTCATTTCTTTTAAACCTAATTCCGCTGGACCTTGGTTTTCTGGAACGGCCTGCCATGGCCTGTCGAGCATGCATTGTACATCTGCGTTAAACATTTACAGTGCTTCAAAGGCAAGAATGATGCCCTTAAAGATATGCCCACAATATCGGCATTTCTTTATAGATGAGCATTTCCTCCCAGAAACAAAGGATTCATGACTGACAGCTGTGCTCTTCTCAGGGCCACTGACCTGCTGTGGTAGGAGCATCTTGTGACCCTAGAAAAAGGGATATTCCTGTCATATGTGATGTATGTTCCCTGTACATCCGGCCACTCCCGAGTGCTTCCTCCCTTGGGGAAGGTCGTTCTCCTGGGCTATGTAGTCCTCAGATTGGCTCATGTAATAAACTCTCCCCCATTTTGATTTATACATTGACTATGGATTATTTGCATCAACATTTCCTGACCAGAAATTACATAGATGAACGTGCTTCTTATG
>NW_025802828.1:0-3411 GCF_021613505.1 Equus quagga
TATGTTCTCTAGGCCGAACTGTGAGTGCTTTCGTGCCTCGTGGTTGTTGTCTATGAATTTGCACCGGTCACTTGTAGGAATCTTTGCTATCCTGGACCAGGTCAAACTAAGCACTGAGAACACGTGGTCATCTGGGTTGGTTTGACATCCTGAGATCAGAAACTCCAAATTCTAGTTGGTCCTGGCAACCCCCTTCAGGGACACAATGTTTCCGAGGCAAATTAGACAAATCGGATGAATTTCACTCTCCAGGAAAGATACTTTTCTGTCTCTTTACTGGATTTGGGAAGTTTCGAACTTCACCCCTGATCCTGGAATGTTCCCCTAGATTCCGTCTAGATACGGGCTTACTTTATTTCTATAGGCTGTGCCATTTGTTTGCCTTACATCCTCAGCCCTGGCCTGTTTATTTTTCTTGAAACAGAATTGTAATGTTTTAACTTTCAGCCAACTTCCTTACATATGGTGTCAAAACACATAATCAATAATCTTTCCACTGCAAGAGGTAGGGGGAGAGAATTTCACTGGAGCCAAACTGAGCACTCTAGACTGGGAGGGCAGCCTTCACAAGGGAACCAAGCCCTGTGGAAAAAGGTGCTTTTCAGCACACTTGTAGAGCCCTTCTAAACAAGGAGACATACCCCAAGCATAACAGAGCTCCATTCTTTCAAGTCTTCAAAGACATCCCTTGGGACATATTAGCGTGTACCCAGTGGGCCCCTGTGACGCCAGAGCTATGGAAAAAGAGACTGATCTTCAAAACGTGCTAGGGGCCTAGGAAAGGATGCATTGATTCTTCTCTTCAATGTCCTCAAGACATCATTCTTGACTTTGGATTATGCTTAAGGCAGAAGGACAACATAGGTCTGATAAGGCCCAAGTCCGGCCTCTTGCTTCCAATCAAGTTGCAAGCTTGAATCAGCATGGCCTCCCCATAGACTTGAATAGATTACAACGTTCTCCTCTCAGTGCTTGCCCCTCTCTTCTCGCTTCTTGCCAAGGATTCCTTCCTTTTCCCTTGAATCAGACTCTGTTTTATCTTTTCCAGTTTCTGTGCCCGCTTTCTGTTTCTCAAAGCTGTTTCTGGGTATCTCTCTCTTTAATAGCCTAGCCTAGGCCAATCCTTCGACTGTAACTATGCGGCCATCTTGGGAGACATGTGCACCGTGCTGTCATAAACAACCTCAAAATTCGAAGTTGTCCTGACAACCTCCATGCACACAGAGCTTCAGAGCCATCAAAGAACAATGTGACACCTCACCCTTTCCAGGTAGGATAGTTTTCCTATTTCTGGATTTCTTGTCGGTTTCTAACTTTCTCCACGAACTTCAAAAGTCCTGCTACATTCTCTCTAGACACTGGTTTCTTTCCTGTAAGATTTTTCTGGGTTTAATCTCTTACATCTTGTGTAGATGGCCAAGTGGGAGGACCTTCCCTAGAGAAAGTCCTGGATTCCCTCCCAAGTTGAAGTTGCCCAGGCAATCCTCTGGTGCACAATGATCGTGTCATCTCCTAGTACTCTGCCAATTCCACCTTGGCAGGTCCCATGTTTTCCTTCCTTCTTCCTTTGGGGAAGTGTACCAGATGCTTTCACATATTGTAATAGTCTCATGGTTCTTTTTCTGCTGCATATTGATAACGTGTCCTCACAATTGCTACTTATTTATGATCTCTGTCTGCGCCGTACCATGAAATCTATATTTCCTAACACTTATAATGTGACGTGCACCCGTGGTGTGAACCAGTGAGGCCCGTGCGACCCAAGCGGAACGTGGGCACTTACCCGCTCCACCTCAGGGCCGGCCCTCAATTGTACTTTTGGACCAACCTTTTGCCTGAACTTGGGAAGACGTGGGCCTGTTTGGATAATTTGTGAAGGTGATTAGTAGGAACATCATGGACGGTAACCTTTTCCCATCATTCATGGGTTTACCACAGATCATGATTTCTCGGGAGTATTCCTCTTCATCTAATCGGACTGGTCTACCCTTCAGTAGCATCAGTAAGCATTTGAAGGTGATTTTCCATGCTTGGAAGTTCACCTTCTCTAATCTCTTTCAGCCCCCAAAGCTTTATGCTGTCATTCTGGACCCCTTTTTGGATTTTTGATTTTAGGTGAATTTATTGCCATAACCCTGCATGAGAACATCCTGTATCTTTCAGATCTGCATCCTCATCGATTTAGATTTCTGTGGAGCTTACATCATCTTCATCAGCGTAAGCCTAATCACAGGCCCTCACCAGACACTTGAGCCTCATCATCTGTTTCACTCTCCCCTACCGTCCTGCTTTGCCTCTTGGTTCCCCCAATCAAATGTCCAGTGCCACATTTTGAGTATCACTTGCTTTATCTCCTCCTTGTAAGTGAGATGCTACAGTATTTGACTTTGTTCCTGGGGCTTGTTTCACTTACCCTAAAACCCTCAAAGCAATTCAGGGGGTCACAAATGGCTGGATTGCATCCTTTGTTCCAGTTGTGTGGTAAGCCATTGTGTGGCTATAGCATTTCTTCCTTCTGCATTCTTCCCCTGCTGGGCACCAGGGCAGATTCCAAGTCTTGGATAGCGGGAGTAAGGCTCCGGTGATCTCCGAGGTGCACATGTCTCCGTTCAGTACTGTTTCCGAGTTCTTTGGATAAACACGTCGCAGAGGAATAGCTGGATCATATCGGAAATGGTTTCTTAAATTTCTCAGACAGTTCCACATGGCTTGGCGTGGTGGCTGCACCAGTTTACGCTCCCACCAGCAGTGCAGTAGGCTTCCCTTCTCTCCACCTCCTCTCTGACACTTGTTTCCTCTCTGGTTCCTTATAGCCATTCTGACCACAGTGAGTTGCCATGTCCTTGCAGTTTGGATTTGCATTGGCCTTAGACTGAATGATGGTGAACAAGTTTTCATGCACGTGTTGGCCGTCTTTTGATCTTCTTGGGAGAAGTCTCTGTTTCCATCTTTTGCCCAGGTTTTCATTGGCTTCTTGTTTTTTTTCTTGTGGAGACGTGCGAGTTGATTGTATCTTTGGGCTTTTCACCCCTTGTCCGATGTGTGGTTTGCAAACATCCTCTCCCAGTTGTTGTAATGTCTTTGCATTGAGTCGATGGTTTCCTTGACTGGGCAGAAGTGTGTGCATTTGATGTGGTCCCGTTTGTTTCTTGTTTCCTTTGTTGCCCTTGCCCAGTCGGACATGCTTCTTCCAAATAGGCTTCTAACTCAGATGGCAAAGAGCAGTGTGCCTAGGTCTTCTTCTACAAGGTTCACGGTTTCAAGTTTGCCATTAAAGGCTTTAATCCATTTCGAGGTAGTGTGTGTGCCAGGTGTAACATCATGATCTTTTCTCGTTGTGTTCCATGTGACTATGCAGGCTTCCCAGCACCACTTATTGAAGAGATTCTCCTTTCTCCACTGTCTCCTCTT
>NW_025802829.1:0-1478 GCF_021613505.1 Equus quagga
ATGTAGAAGGTGCTCTGCTCACTGCTCAGGGTGCAGCTGAGCATGGCCAAAGCTCCCAGGGAGGCAGACACAGAGAGTAACTGAGTCACACAGGCTGACTGAGTCTGGAAACACAAACAGCCATTATGGTGGAGGGAGGGAAAGAGAGAGGGACATTTCCTCCATGTGGTTGGGAGGTAGTTTAGTGGGCTGGGGAATCAGGACCGTCCTGACCTGAGCAGTGCAGGAGGAAGGGGAGGAGAGTGGAATCCAGGCCGTAGTGCAGACGCCCCGGAGCTCTGCTGAGATGGAAATGCTGCAGGTCTCTCTCATCCTCCTCAATCCCCAGAGAATAGAGCCCTTCATACAAATTTGTTCCTCTTCTCCTGGCCAACCAAACACCTCCTCGGTTCATGTTTGCCTCTCCCACCACACACACAATGTCCTGAGATCATTATTTCTGGGAGGGATAGACCTGGGCTGAGACTGGGCTGAGAATCACCAGGAACCCCGAGAAATCCAGCTCCTGGGCCCAGGGGGCAGTGAGCAGAGACCAGGGTACAGGTGTCTGGTTTCGCAGCTCTCAAAGATCCCTTGGCAGCAAGCCTACAGCACCCCTGCTGCCCCAGGCCCAGGTCCATCATATCTGTGACCAGAGGACAGGTGACCCTGCCAGAGGCTCCTGCCTCCCCCACTGCTTTGATCACTGCCATTCCCTGAGGGCAGAGCGAGGCCCTCCTCAGGGGCAGCCTCCCACCTCATTTCAGTCTGTCGTTGTCTGCTTGGGCCTCCTCAGCAGGAATCAGAGACAGAATTCACCCACTTTGCAAGGAGTCCTCAGGGGAAGGGGCCTCATATGCAAACCCTACATGAAGGAAACATTCATTAGCTGAGAACAGGGACAGGTCAGCCATGAAGTCACTTCCCAGGCTGCTCAGGAATCCAGGTCCCTTTCCTCCTGCCTGACCCCTCACTAGATGTGCACAGAGGACACACGGGGGTGAGAGTTTTGAGGATGAAGGCGCACACTGGGTAGCTCCCTGGGGAATGAGGAGAAGCCCAGGGAGGAGAAGGGGAAGGGACTCCTGTGGCTGGAAGAGTCAGGAAACTCGAGGGTCCTTAGGAACTAAGGGACCAGAGAGGTCGGGAAAGGAGAAGGGCTGTGAGGAGCACTCCTGAGGAAAGATCTGGGAAAAAGTCCATGTCTTTTCTTCAGGAAGTCATCACAAATGACATTCTTTGAAGCATTTTCCTCAAACCTCTGAATCATTGTGAACAGAGCCTGGGCCCAGGGGAATGTGACATGTGTAGCTATTAGGATCAATCTTTCCTATTAGAGAGTTTTGAAAAGAATGTGGTTCATACTCAAGAACCAATGCTCTGGGCAGGGGTGGGGAGGTTAAAAACGAGAATGATTTATATGCTTTTATCTGGCAAAATGTCCACTCTACATGATTTTGCCAGAAAGATCACCTCCAGCCAAAAATAAAACAAAAAAA
>NW_025802829.1:1488-2586 GCF_021613505.1 Equus quagga
CTCCCTTCCTCACTTTCACCACTGGAGGCAGGAGACCAGAGCAGACACTGCTGCACTCATGGGTCTGTGGGGGATTGAAGGTTTGTGGGATCAGAGGGGAGCAGGGAGTCAGAGACAACACGAGAGCTGAGAGGACATGGGCAGGACTTGAAGATTCCCTGGGTTTAGGTGAAGATGTAGAGAAGTCCAAAAAGTGGACACAAACAGAGGAAGACAGAGATAAATAACATGACCCTGGAGATATGGGCTACTAGGAAAAATCGGATTAGTTAGCAGGGCAAGTGCCTTAGGAATCCCAGATGTGGTTTGGTTTATCAGGTGAAGGGTCTTGCTCACTAGTTGAGCGTGACCTACTGGGAGTGCTGGAAAGGAAGACAGGGAGAGGCCATATGTCAGGAAGGTGAGAAGTGAAGAGTGGGTGAGAGAGTCAACAGAGAGAGGACAGATTCCCCTTTAGGAAAGATCGGACGGGAAGTGTAAGATGGAGGAATCTAAAGTCTAGCTGCCCTTCTCCATATTTTTCTTGTAAATGGAATCACGTTAATTTGTAGACTTTTACACAGAAGAGAAATCCAAAGCTCCTAGATTTATTACCCTTGAAGACATTAACCAGTTTATTTCCAACGTAGAAAACTGGCTTCCTTGGCCCAGTCTTGGTAGAATAAATGTACTGTATTTAGAAAATACTCTTTAAAATCTATTACTGTCTCACTAGTCTCCTCAATGAAATATAAGTTGAATAAATTTTTGACACATGTTCTTACTCCATATGCTTAACTTTTGGAAAATTTTCCCTGACAATTTAGGTTACTTACTGAGATTTCTGAGAGGATCCTTCTATCTAATCTATTGACACTGTGGTGACTGAGGACTGGAATCTTTAAGGTCAGGAATCGCTTCTCTCGTGTCCTGAAGTGATTCCCAGGAACAACTAAAACTTTGATTTTCTGATGCTATATTTTTCTAAAACTCCACCCCCGACACACATGTTTGTGACAATGGGCTGAAGATGCTTGGTTGGGGTCATTAGCTGACTGGTGGAAAGGAAATAAGAACATAAGAGAGATGGTAGAATTTGGGAAAAATCAATGATTCTAG
>NW_025802830.1:0-5301 GCF_021613505.1 Equus quagga
CCGGATCCCGGGCGCAGGACCCGGCACCGCTTGGCGAGCCACGGTGTGGCAGGCGTCCCACCTGGAAAGTAGAGGGGGATGGGCACGGATGTCAGCTCAGGGCCAGTCTTCCTCGGCCGACAGAGGAGGATTGGCGGCAGATGTTCGCTCAGGGCTCATCTTCCTCAAAAATAAAATAATAAATCGATTCGATAAAATATCAAATAACACAACCGCGGGATCACGACTCAGAGTCACCATTGGCCCGATGATGCCACTCCCCACCCCCCACCCCCCTACCCCCCACCATTTGGAGGTGCCGTCAGTGGGATTCTTTCCTGTTTGTCCATCTTTCTTCCTCTTTTTTTTTTTTTAAAGACCGGCACCCGAGCTCATTGCCAATCTTTTCTTTTCTTTTTATTCCTCCTCCTTCTTCTTCTTCTCCCCAGAGCACCCCAGTACCTAGTTGTATATTCTCTTTGAGGGTCCCTCTGGTTCTGCCGTGTGGGACGCCACCTCAGCGTGGCTTGATGAGCGGTACCGTGTCCGAGCCCAGGATCCGAACCTTCGAAGCCCCGGGCCGCTGAAGCGGAGCGTGCAAACTCAACCGCTCGGCCACGGGGTCAGCCCCTTCCTTCCTTCCTTCCTTCCTTCCTTCCTTCCTTCCTTCGGAGGAGGAGGAGGAGGAGGAGGAGAAGGCAGGCCCTGTGTGAAGTCGCCAGTGAGTCTGTGGAAAGAGATGGAGGATTTCCCATGGGAAGCTGGGGCGGGGGACACGGACCAATGTCGTGCGAATTTGAAGGTGAATGATCAAAAAACCCACACACGCCTAGAGCAGCGGGTTGCCAGTTAGGAGTTTGCTTGCCGGGCCCATAACGCAGGGCTCATCGATGAGCCAAACCGTCCGTGATCCTCAAGCAGTCTAGTAGGGTTAGAGAAAGGAGGGGAGCACTCTTTCTGCCCCAGACGAGGCGAGTTTCTCAGACAGCCACCCTGCCCCAACATCTTCCCTCCCTGCCTCCCGGCCCTTGGCGGACTGCGGCCTAAGGGTGGGGGAATTGAAGAAAGCCGTTCAATGGAAAAGAGCCCGAGGCCATGGGAGAGAGCTTCCTGCACTTGAATGAAGCCCTGACACCAGGCCCGTCGGAATGAATGGGCCTGACCTCCCCTCCCCCCTCCCCCCTCCCAGGCTGGCGAGTCCCACCGACTCGACTCGGCAGTGGAAGGCTAGGGGTTTCCTCCGAAATGGTGAACCGGCCCCCTTGTCCACAGGAAAACCACACACGGGTACAGCCTAGGCCGGATCTCGGGCCAAGTCGTCAGGGTGGCAAGACGATGGCAGATGAGAGGAAACTTGTTCTGGTACCTCCCCGCCCCCCATCGCCTCTCTGGCTGAGAAGAGGGCTGGGGAGCGGTAAGGGTCAGGGGGATAGTGGGGGCGGGGCCGGGACAGGGACCACCGGGCAGTAGGACGGGAGTAGCCCTGAGGCCTGCCTGCCTGCCTGCCTGCCTGCCTGCCTGCTTCCTTCCCTGCCGGCGCAGGGCTGAGAGAGGCACGGGGCACGCTGGCTCCTGCCCCTTCACTCATTCGGGAAGCCTTCTGTTGTTGCTGCTGAGGTGCCGGCTGCGGTGACAGACAGAGCAAAACTCCTCTCTCTGTCTATTTCTTCAAAGGCCCGAGTCTGAGCTACGACAGATTCCCCTGTGGCTCGACCCGCAACCTCCCATCCTGCCAGACCAGACCCCTTGTCCAAAAACCTCCACTGGAGGAGCTCTTTCACCTGACCCGGAAAGCAAACACCAGCCCTGCCTCAGCCTCACACCCACCACCACCACCACCGCCACCACCACCACCACCACGACACCCCCCCGCCCCACTCTCCTCCGGACCCAGATACCTAACAGAGGGAACAAAAATCCAAAAATCCTGCTGCTCTCCTTCTATCGCCTCCACTTTAGAAGAGTCGGTCTCCCCCAAACACCTCAGACTCTGTGACTTCCCGCGGCCTCCCTTTCCCCGTCCCCATTCTCTCCCCGGACGGGCCCCATCTTACACTCGAACGACAGCTCCACCGCTCGGGGCAGCTGGACACGATGTCCCAAAGTGGCCCAGCTGGTAGCCTGGTCGATTCCAAAGGACCCACACACGCAGTCGGCCATAAACCTGATGTGGAGATCCTGGACGTTCGCGGGCCTCTGATGAAATCGCTGCTCCGGGGACGCCGGCGTGTAGGACCCGTCTTCTCCGTGTTCTTCACACCGTTGCTCCTGGGCCGAATATTCTCTTCCCTCTCACTGACCTTAACGTTTTGTCTCTGCCATTGAATTTTGACTGTAGGAATGTGACTTGCCGCTGTAGGGCTGCGTGGATCTCTCAGGCATCCTGCTGTGCCATGCGGGGGGGAATCCTTGGTGGGTGGGTCGATAGACGTCCGTTTGGTTGTCCCCTGGAGGGGAGAGACAGAGGGGACGACTCAATCCACCACGAACGCTGATGTCGCTCCGATAAACCTGTAGCGGTGATTCTAGTTTATGGCCTGTGTCCTGAAAAGAACTTCCCGAAGGGCCAGCCCGGCGGCACAGCAGTTAAGTTCGCACGTTCCGTTTTGTCGGCCAGGGGTTCGCCGGTTCGGATCCGGGGTGCGGACGTGGCGCCGCTTGGCGAGCCACGCTGTGGTCGGCGTCCCGCCTATCAAGGGGAGGAGGATGGGCACGGATGTTAGCTCGGGACCACTCTCCCGGGGCAAAAAGAGGAGAACTGGCAGCAGGTGTCAGCTCGGGGCTCGTCTTCCTCGAAAAATAAATTAATGAAATAAATAAAAACAACTTCCCAAACCTCTCTGATAACTTGAAGCTTTGAAGTTTTGCGAGGTGAAATCAGGTGATAAAAAAAGTCCACAGACGGGGGCAGCCCCGTGGCCGAGTGGTTAAGTTCACACGCTCCCCTTCGGCGGCCCAGGGTTTTGCCCGTTCAGATCCCGGGCACGGACACGGCACCGCTCGTTGGGCCGTGTGGAGGCGGCGTCCCACATGCCACAACTAGAAGGGCCCTCAACTAAGATAGACAACTATGTCATGGGGGGGATTTGGGGAGAAAAATCGGGAGGGGGGGAAAAAAAACAAAAACGGAAGATTGGCAACAGTCGTTAGCTCGGGTGCCAAACTTAAGACAAAAACAATTTCCTTGATGATGTAGATCATTTCCGAGTAAGATAGAACCTGAGACGTGAGTGGCTAAATAGAAGTTTATCTACTTTGGGTTTGTGAGGATACGGAAACTAAAAGACGTTTGGGTCCATCGAGGAACACGTCTCGTGCTTTATTAAAAGCTTTGACAGGGGACGGCGGCCCGGCGGCATAGTGGTTAAGCTCCTGCACTCAGCTTCAGCAGCCCGGGGTCCTCGGGTTCAGATCCCGGGCGTGGACCTCCACCGCTCCTCACACCGGGCTGTGGCGGCATCCCGTCCACAAGATCGAGGAAGTGGGGCGCAGGTGTTACCTCGGGCCCGCTCTCCCTCAAGCAGAAAGAAGAGGAAGATTGGCAACAGGCGTTAGCTCTGTGAGGGCCGCTCTTCCTCACCCAAAAACTAAAGTGAGATGAAATCAAATAAAGCGAAGGAAAAGATAAACCTATGAAATCCCATGTTTCTAAAAGTTGCCAAGTGGTTAGAAATTGGCCAAGCGACAGAATGCTCGTGGGAAGGACAGTTCCTAATTGCTGACTTCTTAGTTTTCACCAAAATTAAGGTTCGTGAGGGTTAAAAATTCTACTTAACAAATGTGATGAAAGCCACTAGGCCGGCCCGGTGGCACGCTGGTTAAGTGTGCCTGTTCCGCTTCGCCGGCCCGGGGTTCGCTGGTTCGGATCCCGGGGGTGGACGTGGCACCGCTGGGCGAGCCACGTGGTGGTAGGCGTCCCACATATGAAATAGAGGAAGATGGGCACGGAGGTTAGCTCAGGGCCAGCCTTCCTCGGCAAAAAGAGGAGGATTGGCAGCAGTTAGCTCAGGGCTCATCGTCCTCAAAACAAAACAAAACAAAACAAAACAAAACAAAACAAAAAGCCACTATCAGGAGACAAAACTCCCCTGCCAAAGGGGCCCTCCCGAAACGGGGAGTGAGGAAGACCTCCTTCTCTTCACGGCTGAAGTTCTCCCTGCCTTTCCTGGACGGGAAGGATAGCACCTACGCCCGCTGCCGTTGGCGACTTTTAGTCCCCCTGGAGAGGAAGAAATTCTTTCCCGTGGACGAACCCTGGCGGTTCGTTCGTGCTGCAGAGGACGTGGCCCTCTCTGACACACCCAGGAACCTCCTCGCTCCGGGTCGAGGAGAGGGAGTTCTGTTCTGTGGTTTACAATGGTGCTTAAAAAGGGACATCGCTTACAAAGGGTCCTCGTCCCCCTTCCTAAGCGGACGGCTCGGCTCGGAGGCGTGAGATACGTTTCACATCCTCCTCGTCGTCTTCACTCAAAGTTTTATTGGAGTTTTGAAGATTTTATTTTTTGTCTTTCCTTTTTCTCCCCAAAGCCCCCCGGTACATAGTTGTGTGTTCTTCGTTGTGGGTCCTTCTGGCGGTGGTATGTGGGACGCCGCCTCAGCGTGGTTTGATGAGCAGTGCCGTGTCCGCGCCCGGGATCCGAACCGACGAAACACTGGGCCGCCTGCAGCAGAGCGCGCGAACTTAACCACTCGGCCACGGGGCCAGCCCCTTACTGGATTTTTAAAACAACTCCGGGGGCCGGCCCGGTGGCGCGGCGGTGAAGTTCACACGTTCTGCTCCGCCGGCCCCGGGTTCGCCGGTCCGGATCCCGGGCGCAGGACCCGGCACCGCTTGGCGAGCCACGGTGTGGCAGGCGTCCCACCTGGAAAGTAGAGGGGGATGGGCACGGATGTCAGCTCAGGGCCAGTCTTCCTCGGCCGACAGAGGAGGATTGGCGGCAGATGTTCGCTCAGGGCTCATCTTCCTCAAAAATAAAATAATAAATCGATTCGATAAAATATCAAATAACACAACCGCGGGATCACGACTCAGAGTCACCATTGGCCCGATGATGCCACTCCCCACCCCCCACCCCCCTACCCCCCACCATTTGGAGGTGCCGTCAGTGGGATTCTTTCCTGTTTGTCCATCTTTCTTCCTCTTTTTTTTTTTTTAAAGACCGGCACCCGAGCTCATTGCCAATCTTTTCTTTTCTTTTTATTCCTCCTCCTTCTTCTTCTTCTCCCCAGAGCACCCCAGTACCTAGTTGTATATTCTCTTTGAGGGTCCCTCTGGTTCTGCCGTGTGGGACGCCACCTCAGCGTGGCTTGATGAGCGGTACC
>NW_025802831.1:0-4187 GCF_021613505.1 Equus quagga
ATTAAACATTTCCTTTTCCCAGTCCATTTAAAGTTTCATTGAAAAAAATACCAGGAAATCTTACTTTAGAGTAGCAGCAGGTGGATGGCGTCCTCCAGGTCACTGCGCGAGCGGCAAACGGAGACCGACCTTCGTGCAGACAAGTCAGGCGCTTAATGATGAATGCTGGGATGTGTAGTTCAGGTTTCTTCCGAGTTTGCTGGTTCTGTTTCCTTGAGTTTTTAAGGATTCGCACATTGGTATACTCAATGTGTGTACGTGCTGCCGTCTAGTGGAGCTCAGGTCGAACTGCTAACTCCGAGTAAACGGTGAAAAGCGGAAAAAGCCCCCGCAGCATGCTCAGGACTGGAAACCACTCCCTTGGCTTTGACCCCTCTCAGTCCCTGTCGTTTGTGTCTACTACGTGCCGTTCTGCGGTGTTCAAGATGGAATGAGGCAGAAGTCGCATGTGGAAGACGGCAGAGCCGCGAAACAGAAGGAGCCCAGGTCACTGAAGATACTAGAGCCTTCTCTCCTGGCCCTTGACATGATTGCTGAGAGGGCAGCACACGTTCTCTCGCGTTGAAGGTATGGTTGTGGTTCTCTTGTGACGCGCCGTCTCTTCTAACACTAATACACGCTTAGTGGCGGAATGCAGGCGTCCTGACTGCACTGGCGGTGGCGTCAGGGAGCAGGTTGAGCCTCAGTGGGAGTGTGGAGGCTTCAAGGAAAGAACATGCTGGGTAAGAGCAAAAAGCCAAGTCTGGCTGAAGAGAACAGAGACACAAGAAGGAAAAGAAAGGACTGGGTCACGTGAGCCCTCTACACTAGGCTTCGTAACTCCAACTTTCTCAGGCAGGTAACTGAGCAGAGTGAGTGTGTAGGTTGTTTGTGCACGTGCTGTTTAAGTGGGTTCACTCAGCACCCACCCAACTCACTTTCCCCTGCCTCCTACACTGTAAGGGTGATAAATGAATGGCAAGCAGTAGGCTATATTGGAGGATATGAGGAAGCCATTTGGTTTGAAACTAATTTGACCTGACCTTGTTTTTCCAGAAAGGTCTGTTGAGCATGCATTGTACATCTGCTTTAAACGCTTACAATGTCCCAAAGATAAGAACAATGCCCTTAAAGATAAGGAGGTAGCTTCCCCCGACATGGCATTTCCTTTAATATGCATCTCTCCCTAAACTAAGGATTAATTATGGACCTGCTGTGCTCACCGTGTGACCACCCACCTTGTGACCACTGACCTACTGACCTCTGACCTGCTGGGCCAGCAAAGCATCTCGCGATAATTGTAAAAGGGATATTCCTGCCATATATGATGGATGCTCTTTGTTCCAAGACTGTGTATAACCACTCGGTACACCCCACTTCTTTGGTGCCCTTCCTTCCTTGGGGGAGGAAGGCCCCAGGCTAGTCCTCAGACCTGACTCATAATAAATTCACCCCAATTTTGATTTGTAGATTGATGTGGATTATTTGTGTCAAGGGGCTGAAAACAAAACTCTCAAATTGCCAGCTTCCTTTGCTGCTAGGGTTGGCCAATGAAATGTGGGCTGGAGTTTCTGAGGAGGCCTTTCTTCTTGGATAGAAATGCCTTTGGCTTTTGCTCCTTCCTTTTTTTTGGGGGGGGCGGTCCTGGAACGTGCATATGATGCCTTGGGAGCTAGCAGCCATTTTGTGACTTGGTCTGAGGTCAGAGGCACACACTAAGGACAATAGGGAAGAAAAGGAACCTAGTTCCTTGAAGACAGGCTTAAGACAAAATCCCTAAAGTAACTCCTCTGGACTTCTTATGTGAGAAAAATAAACTTTAGTCACTTTTCAGGTTTTTTGTTCTTGGAGCTAAGTGTATCCGTAACAGTCACAGTGGTTAAGAACAGACTGTGGAGTCAGAAAGATGCAGGTAAGTCCCACATCTTTCCCTCACCAGCTAAGTGAGTAAGTTACCCAGCTGACCAAACCTGTTTCACATCTGTAAAATGAAGGTAGGCATAGCACCTACCTCAGGGATGTAGTGAGGAGGAAGGACTTGGCATGTACAATATTTGTTACATTTGTACTTAAAAATGTGAATGATTATTAGAAATTCAATTATAATGGATGGTAAAAATTACCCTTAAAGATTTTTTAAAGCCCTGCCCTAGTTTCTGCTTGTGTTCACATAAGGTCTTTGGTAAAACTGTCTCTCATTGCCCCACTGTAGCTTCTAACACTGGGTCTAATGACTGTAATCACACGCAGCTGTGCTCCTTGTGTTCCTAACAACATCTTTCCTTTCTTTTTTTTATGCTTTTTTTTTTTGGTGAGGAAGACTGGCCCTGAGTTAACATGTTACCAATCTTCCTCTTTTTTTTTTTTCTCCCCAAAGCTCCAGTACATAGGTGTATATCTTAGTTGTAGGTCATTCTAGCTCTTCTATGTGAGACACTGCTACAGCATGGCTTGATGAGCGGTGCTAGGTCCACGCTCAGGATCTGAACCAGTGAACCCCACGCCACCAAAGCAGAACATGCGAACTTAACCACTTGGCCATGGGGCCAGCGCCAATACATTTCCTTTGACTTTTGAGGATTTTGGAATAGACTTTTTATGAATATGAGAGTTCCCTAATCAAGGCCAACTCAGGTACCTCTTTCTCGATGCAGCTGTCTTCAGCCTCCCTTTATTCACAGATCTTCAACAATTATGCTTACTCTACGACTGCCTAAGTCACATGGTATTGCAGATATTTGCTTACCCCTCTGTATAGTCAGTGGACTAAATTTGTTTAAGGTTAGGGACCATATCTTTTTCACCCTTACATTGTGATCAGCTCATATTAAAAGTATGAGTTATTTGTTTTCCAGCTACAACATGAGTCCCACAAAGGCAGTGCCTTTTGGTGCCTAGACCAGTGATCAGCACACAGTAGAAGGTAGTTAAATATTTGAGTATGAATGGCAGGCTCTCAATAAGTTTCCTGAACATGATTCTGCTAGGCTCTCAAGAAAATGTTTCCTATGAACAATACTGTATTTTGTCTTCTCTGGTCCTGACTTGACTTTTCAGATTTTAGTGTTGTCTGACCATCTTATTGCTTTTTAACATTCTCGCAAGTTTCCATTGCTAACTTTCATCATTGTTCCTTCACAATCTTTCATCATGACACTGAAACTCAGGTCATAAGAGTTAAGCAACATTCTGAGGGAGACATCAGCAAGATGGAGGAATACAAAGTCCCGGCTCTTTTTCCCTGACAGAGACACTGTCTTAACAGCAATACATGGACCAAAGTATCTTTGTGAGAACTTCAGAAGCCAGGTAAGAAGTTGCAGTCCCCTGGGTAAGGGCAAAGCTAACAACTTCCACCCTGAAACTAGGCAGAAGAGCCCTTTCATTTTCCCTGCGACCACCTCTTCCCCAAGCCAGCACAGCTCACCCCTGCTTACAGCTCCTCCATCGTGAGGAGCAGGGGAAAGAAAAGAGAGGAAAATTCATTCACAGTTCCGTCTTTTTGGAGAGCTGCCTGAAGGACTGGTTTCTGTCTCACTTGACCCGAACTGCTGATGGAACTGGCATGGTCTGGCACCAGACAGAGCCTAGCGTGGCTCAGCACCATCAGGAGTAGGTGCCCAACTCGAAGCTTCATCCTCGGGAGGGAGGGAGGGAGGAGAGCAGAGCGTGTGTCTTATGTGCCAGCGTTTTGGAGGGCTGCCATTGGGACTGGTTTCTATCTCGCCTGATTTGGGGTGCTGATGGGAGCTGACGTAATTTGGATGCCTGGGGGCCAATGAGAACAAAGGAGAGTGGGGTGGCTTCCTGCTGCAGCACCAAAGAAGCTGCAGTACTACAGACAGATATTAGAGGGAGCAAGAGATTATGAGCTCCTGAAAAAGAAACTGGCAAACCTCTCTAATTGGCAAATCACACACACAAGCCTAGAGAGTCACATCTGCCCAAAAGCTTTCAGAGGGCCCACAATCTATAACTGGGCTGACTGATGAAGGTCTTCCCCTGTATGAAGCAGCCCACAAAGACTGGAAGAGGTGGCTATTTTTCAAATGCATAAAAGTCAGCAAAAAAATCAAAAGGCACACAAAGAAACAGAGAAACACGATGCAATCAAAGAAACAAACTAAATCTCCAGAAACCAACTCCAAACAAATGGTGACCTATGAACAAATACCTGACAAACTCTTGAAAATAATAGTTTTAAGGAA